>NW_008620380.1:0-8636 GCF_000691845.1 Merops nubicus | reverse complement strand
AAATAGGCAGGAGGGGGGTCCTCCAGCGCAGGATAGCACAGCGGGGCTGCACCCACGCACTTCTGAGCAACCCTGCACCATCTGAGATTGGGTTTTGTATAGCTTGTATTTACTTTGTTTTCCCCCCATCTTTGTGTGTATAGATTTCTACCTCCTTTCTTGTTTTCTGTTCCCTGTTAAACAATATGCTTTATTTTTATTAACTTCCAATCAGTGTAAAGTCTCTCTTACTCCTGACTTCCCTTTTTTATGTCTCCATCCGGGGGAAAACTAGGGGATAGGGAGGGGGAGCACAAATTCTGCTCCGTGGGGTCCTGCCCTGAGCCCTTAAACGAAGAAACAGTAATATCACAAAATTCTGTTTTAATTTATATTTTGTTTGCTTTAGACTTTTAGAAGAGAGAGATCCTAGAAAATATCAAGCTACCCCATCCTTTGCTAGGTCTTTGGTTGGAATATGAATATTTCAGCAATGTTAAAATTGTTCTGAGCAGTAAAAACATTCTTCATTGTTGGGTAGTATCTAATATTCTGCCAGTAGAAATAGTAAGTTGCATTTTAAGGAAGTGTAGTGGTTCTTGAAATCTTACTGTTTTCTTTTGGGATTCAACACTAAGATTCTAGTTATAAGTTTTTTTGTCATTATTTTATTTGTGTAGAACAAAGCTACTTTGGCCAAGTTTTGTCCTTCAAACCATAATATTTACAGTATATGATACAGCTGTGAACATTCAAGGAACTTAAAATTTGAGAAGCCCTCCTAGTCACACAATTGTCAAATATACACCTTGTTCTTACACTACATCTGATGGTGATATAATAAGGCGGGAAATTTGTCTTCACAGCAGGGAGTGGGGGGAAAACACTTTGTGGAGAGATACAATCACCAGTGCTCCAAGGTGATAGTCTGGCTGCTTTTTGAATCCCAAAAAGAACCAAACAAGAAGAACCTGAGGACTTGAATGAATTTAAACAAACCTAGATAACTACCTCAAGAAATTGACATAGCCTAAACCTCTGAACTTTAGGAACTAGTACGCATGCTTAATGAACTTATACATGGTAACTTTTCCTCTCTGGGGAGGCATAAAATGAAGGTAATGAGCCATGGGATGTATGATGAGAAGGGGGGTACCTGTTGAGGGGGATCTGTAGTAGGCGTCCCGGGCAGTCTGTACACTCTGAGTACCTCAGCCAGTGGGGAAAGGAGGAGGGAAATCTGCGGCCTGGAAATTAGGATAAGAATGGGGCTGCGTCCCCCAGCCAGACTGAGACACCCCACTGGGATCTGCCCGTGGGCTCTCCCTTTATTCAAATAAAGTCTATTTTACAGGACTCCTCTGTCTCCTATTGGAGCATCGACCTCTGGCAACAGCATTTTCTGCACAATGGTTTCTTTACTTATGAGATTCTGCAACCTGGTTATAGCCTTAGCCTTATAGAAAGGATACCAGGTTAAGGCAGGATTCGAGCTCAACTTTGGATAGGTTAAGGACTACTTTTACAAAGTTTAGCTCCAAAAAAGCTATGACAAAGAAAGAAAGCCAGTTATATGTGTCAAGATCCAGAATAAAATGTGATGTATAGAATAACAATAACACACTAGAAGGTCAGAGATACCTCTGACCTCCATTTTTTTAAAAGTCTTTTGCTCTGCTGTAGTTGACTTGGATGAACTCATAGCCACCAGTGCCTGATGCTGCTTAAATACCAGCTGAGCTCATTACTAGGCTGGACAACTTCTTGGGTGCTGGGGAAAATAATAATTTAGCCTGTGCTTTTCTTGTCACCATTAAACTATGGTTATTTTGTCATGACCTTAGGAACTATTTCTTATGGTTATTTTCTTCCCAGCCAAGAAAAAAAATTAAAATCCCACCACTCTCTAATTTTTATCACACTTACCACACAGAGTTCCAAAAATATTATTTGCAGTAACTATGTTATTGAAACTGGCCTTTTTTTTTTTTTAAATCAGAACAACTGAGGCCTGATTTCTGCAGATTTTATCACTATGTACAGACCTTGGTAATCCTGGCTCTTGCCCCTATCTCCTCTTTAGCAAGTCTGGCATGCAATAAGTGTCTTGCTCTTACACCTCCCAGACCAAGTAACTGTTCAGCTTCTTCTATAGCCAACATGAATATCTACTTCTACCTATTCAGCAGTTTTCACAAAACATTTAACATCTTTTACACCTTTTTCCCTCTGGGCAGTTTCTTCAGCAAACAGTAGGTCTTTAAAATTTTCCAATTCATATGACTATGAGCCAAAGATTTTTTCCAAAGGTATTACAAATCAGAAATTCAATCTAATGAAACACTTGTCTAAGTAGAGTGCTTTAGAAAACTAAATTCTTTTTATTATCAAAATGCAAGAGGACAGTCACCTCATATTATATTATCAGTGTTTTACTTTGTTGTTTTTAAGCATATAAAATTCAAATTTAGAGAAATGTTCCTGAAAGTTCCACATACAGCAAACATTCTTCACTTGCTCTGCAGTCTCTCAGTGGTTTTAAATAGCCTTGTCTTTTTCCATTGCAGCATATTAGCTATTTACTGGATATTCAGCATATACTGTAAAACTCCCTTTCAGCTCCAGAAAGAGGGAAAGTGATGTGCATAGGTAATATTAGGGACCTGTTTAGAAGTTCCTAGTAACTGCAGTTTAGAATCCACTACAAATTTTCCTGTGTGCATTCTTATCTTCCCTGGGAACGAACCCCCTTTCTTTCCCCAAGATTCAGAGATACGACTCTGGAGTCACACCCAAACAGCATGCAAGTATTTGCCGTGTCCTTGCACGGTCAGCCAGGTCTCTTAACCACCGAGTGAGCTTCAGCTTTTGCTCTGTGGGTCCCCCAGCAGCACTCAATGGCCGAGGGGCTCTGTAGCAGCCCCTGGTGCGGCTCGGCCCCCACGGAACCCAGGCTGGGAGAACCTCGCCCGTGCTGTGTGCGAGTGACCTCTTCAGCCACGGCAGAGTCATTACAGAAGGGTCACGGAGCTGAGTCCAGCGCACTGCCGAAACAAGTCGCTTTGGAAGTACAGCTGCCATGTATTTCGGCTCTTGAAGATCCACAATGAAACAGAGACAAAAGGGGAAATGTATTTATAGTGGGAACTTCGGAAATGTGTGGGTTTCTTTGTTAGCAATACATTTTCTTTAAGTATATTTACAAATTTGTGTGTTGTTGCCAGATGGAGAAATATTAATAATTATTAAGTAAGACCATTTTGAGGGTGGCCCATGAGCATGTATTAAGCTGACTGTCAGGGAGCTCTGTAAGAGATTTTGAAGCTGGCACGAAGCCTATTTGATGTGACCCAGCAATGATTGTATCTGCAGACTCTTAAGTGTGCAGACAGCACAATTATGGGTTTCAAAAAGGGAAATAAAGTTGAAAGTTACAAATTAACAGATACTGATGAGAATACCTAGAAGTATACTTGATTTTAAACTCATCTACTACTACACCAGCAGCGATTCTGCAGGAATTAAGATTCAGAAACACAGAGCTTACATTTAAATTTAAAAAAAAAAATAAAGCTTTTTTTCTAAGTTTCCTGTAAACATCTTGATATTAGCAGCTTCTGAAATGAATACAGCAATGATGTAAAAGACCTAAGCAAAAATACGCCATAGCTTGTACACAGCCTCCTAGATCAGCTGGTATTTATGGACAGTTCTGGAGTCATCTCACTGAAGTAAAGATGGATGTTTTGACAGATAAAGAGCAACAAGATAATGAAGCATTACAACAGTGTATCTTTGCTACTAAAATATTGCAACCTCATTGCTGTTGTCAAACTCACCATAACTATCTATGCTGTATTTCATCAACAACTTCTAATCAGTTCTCAAAAGAACTGTACTTGTACCAATGGCAGGAAATAGTATGTGAGTTTGGTGGCACCAGTGAGGTTTCTTTTCTGTGTTGTAAAAGTAAGTGCCTGGTGACCCCAGGGTTTACATAGGGGATCTTTAGTAATTAGGTTTTCAGAGATCCTGCATGCCTATATGCTGCCTATTCTAAAATCATTTTTACACCACAAAATATATTTCGTAACTCAGTAGGACTGAAATACATGTTAAGGCATAATAGACTGATGGTGATAAAAGTGATAAAAACATACAAGCCAACAGAAACAGTGTTTCATTCTAGTACAACAATATTGTCTACAGACTGACTCTCAGTACATTAGTAGTCTCATTAATGACTTGAAAAGTAGTACCCTATAAAAAACCCTTTGTGTCTCTTGCTTTCTTTACAAAATGCTTCATAAGAAAGTATGCTGTTCAAGTTATGGAAGCATGGATGTTTTCAAAATTCAAATACTAGGAGAACTAAGTTTCTTTGAGGCAATATGCATCATGGTGAATTCTCACCTGTAAGAAAGACGGTTCATTTTCTTTTCTTCTAGTTACATTGCATTAGGAGTTGTGATCTGAGTTGGCAAAGCAACTCTTTCTTCCTGTGCCATCCATTGGCACAGAGATGGAGGAATGAGTAGGACTCACCTCAGTTGTTACGACAAGCTAATAATGAAGTGGTTGGTCTGAAGTATTTGCCTTCAGTTCTTGTCAATGTACCAAAGAGGTGACTCCTGGTAGATGTGCTTCTCTCTAGTGAGTGCAGATGGAATCTAAGGTGACTTGTTCAGGTTAAATATCTAACCTACAGATGGGTAAAACTAAGTGAAAAGGTCTTCAGTATTAATTAGTAGCAATTATTTTTCTTCCTTAAGGGTGGTCCCTCTGTTGCTACAACTCTGTTTTACAACTCTAAATGAGTAACAGTATGTTAGCCATTTTATTTACCTAACCCAGTAACAGCAGTATTACTAGAAGTTGACAGCTCGTGTTGCCCTACTGTCCACATCATTAGCACTGTGAAATGCTGGGGTTTGAACCCCGAGCCCTGAATTAAGGTTGACATGTGGGTGATCCCCACAGCCCTTCATCCAGAGGGGTGAGTTTGCCTTAGAGCTTCCCCCCAGGGTGCGGCCGGCCCTGCAGGGAGAGCCAGAAGGGAAATGAGCCCCAGGGGTCCCGCAGGGAGCTGACAAAGGTCAGGGCTCTGCTGGGGGATAAAAGCTGGGACCACTGGCAGGGAGTCAGGAGTGTCTGTCTGTGGAGTGCACTCCACAGAGCTGCCTGGTTCAGGGCAGACCTCCTGACTCTCCTGGAGCTGGGCCCTGGTCTGTTTAGGCCTTTGTGAACGCGGGCGGATCGGGTGAGAGTTGCCATGTGGGCACCTTTTTCTTATGTCTTAAACTTACTGCTCTGGCTGTTTCCCATACCAACTGTGGCAACCTCGGGTCACTGTTTGTACCCCCTGTTGTGGGCCGGGTCGTGTCGTTTGTGGGATCGTTGGGGGTGGTGTTGATCATGTCTGAGCTTGTTGACCTGTTTGTACCCCCGGTGGTCATTCATATCTAACATTTTTGTCTACAACACAGTCTGTGTATTTGTTCAGCTCCCTGCTGGTGGTATCATTTTTGTTGGGCCTGGTCATTGGCAAAACACACTGGCAGTCTGCAATATCTTAATGAGGGGGAAGGAAGAATCTAAGAGAAGAAACACAAGAAGGACCATTCCCTGGCTGTCATAATTGAGAGAGAGCTTATACAATTCCCCTTTCCTGCTTCATGGAAGTCTGAAAGAAGAAGAAAACTGGAGGGCTTCTGCACCCATAACTGTGATTCTTATCCTTTTCTCCCAGCAGATATTTAAAAACAAACAAACAAAAAAACCAACACAACCAACACCCAAGCAACGAGTAATGACATGATATAGCTGTCATATTGCTACATTGGCATTACAACTATGTTTTTGGAGTAAGCTTCCTGACCTAATGACAAGGCATATTACAATCATGTAATTCCTTTGCTTAGCCTACTTAGATCCACAGCTTGTCTTAGTTTAGAAGATCAGTTGGCTTCAGTTTGTAGGACAATCTAAGCTTGACTACATAACCAATGTACTCATTGTGTTGAGGTACAACTTTTTCTGCTGTATTTAAGAACAAACACACACCTGATGTCTCTACAAATGATCTTTTGACCCTGTAAACGTTTCAGTGTCTCATTCAGCTTGTCTGGGATACATTTTCACTGAAGACTCAGATAAGGATGAAGGCAATGCTGTTGTCTTCAACAGTCACAAACAAGAGTCCCTGAACATATTTTTCTACAAAGTAGCTTTTGACCTAGGAATGACTTCTCACCTTGGAATGAAAGCATATGTTAAGCACATGTGGCCTTGTGACTTGACTTTTCAAAATGGTACTTTTTAAATCTTCTTGGGTTCACAGCAAAAAGCATGAAGAAATTTAAAGCACAAGTGTTACCAGAAAGTGATTGCTATGTTCCTTTAAAGGGATAATGAGAGTTTTAAAAGAATTACGTAGTCATCAGATGTAACCAAAGAACCTTAGAGGAAGTTCTGAATACAAATTCTATCCTGTCCAAGCAGGACTTTTTGGACAGAGTTTTCCTCTGAGAATATCAAATATGCTCAGTTGGCTTTAAACCAAAATAGGCTGTGAGGAACTATACAGACTAGAGGTATAATCTGCCTCTGTGTCTGTTAAGCAATCACATTAGCATTAAGGCTCAAACCTTAGCAAGGTCTAAGGCAAGGAGTAGCAAATGCTGTCTGTACAGTACTGGTTGACCTTAATTTCTGTTACCTTTAGAAGGAAAGGAAGACAGTGGAAAGCATTATGAGTTATGCATA
This sequence comes from Merops nubicus, assembly GCF_000691845.1. Classification (NCBI taxonomy): domain Eukaryota; kingdom Metazoa; phylum Chordata; class Aves; order Coraciiformes; family Meropidae; genus Merops; species Merops nubicus. Next base: position 1,892 of record NW_008620380.1, on the reverse strand, counting down.
ATAAAAACAGAAGAAAACACCTAAAACAAAGAAAAATTGGGCAGCAGTTACTTTTATGTTTTGTCATCAAACAAAAGTAAATGCACATAGATCTTGCTATAAACTATCAAAGGAAGTTTTGAATTAGAGACTGCCTTAATGCCTTCTGGAAATGTCTTACACAAGAAGATACTTGGCTAGATTTAGAAAATTTCAGGTTATCTTATATCTCATTGGTTTGGGGCTTGGAAATATTCTAATTAATTGACAGTAAAAACTGTATCAGCTGCCTTATGTGTGCCCTTCAGGGAAAAACGTAATTCTTTCACCTAGATTGAGGTAACAGTCACATAGAATGTAACCAAAGACAATTGTTTCTACTTCTGACATGTGGCTCTTGAATCAAGTAAAACACTGAAACACTCCAGAGAACTGCAGAGGTCAGAATCTGTTATTCTTTGTGCTTACTAACACTGGATGCTCCACGTTCTTATATGACTACCTCTTAGCAGGTTCCTGTGATTTCTGTCCTGAGGTATCTTTCACAATCTGAAGATGGTCATATCCAGTGGCTTAGTTAAAAGGCATGCAACTTACCTGACATCAGGTACTGGGTTGCCAGCAACTCTGCACTCCAGCAATACTCTGTTTCCTTCAGCAACTTCCTGGCTCCGGAGCTTCTGAGTGAATTGAGGTGGCAAAGGCTGATTCTCCTCCATGTTCATGAAGGGATGGCAACAGACTGCTTTGCTCTGAGCCATGCTCTCTGCTTCAGAAAAGGGTTCTCTATTCAGATGAACTCCAGGTAATTTTGCCTCAGGCTCAGTCTCTTGATGTGACTTGTCAAACTCTTGGTTCACCGAGGGACTTACAGCTGGCTGTTTCTTTTTAGGAGACAGGTATCCACTGTCTGGAGAAGAGGAGTCCCCATCAGGACTTCGGCCTCTTGTCTTTGCTGCCTGTCTAAATATAGATGACAATTCCTCTATAAACGTGGCAGCTTTGTTGCACAGTTCGTTCCTGAAAGGAGCTTCTCCCTGGGACTTCAATTCAGGGTTTGGGCTTCTCTTAGGCACACCTGGACTATCTTTTTCCAAATGTTTCAGGCTTCTAATGAAGCTAGGACTAGCAGTTAGCAAAGGTGAGGTGCTTGCTTGCTCCCTGGAAACTGTGATAAAATTACCTGCTGTTTGAGGTGAGGTGGATTTTTCTTTCTGATTCCTTGGGATAACGTGACTTGCAGCAGGTGAGGTCAGACTGCTTGCTTGAGGTTGCTGTAAAGTATCTTGCTCATGCAGTTTGGTACCCCTGCAAGAAGGACTTTCTGAAGTACTAGAAAGAGAGGTGTTGAAATAATGACTAGAGTCCAGTGCCACATTCTGATCCTCCTCCATGGAATTGTCAAAGGCTTCCTGTGCTATGTCAAGGCTCTTACGTATCTCCTCCTGGGTAAGGAATGCGGAAAGTTCATTTGAAAATTCCCCATTCTGTGTATCTGATAGGGAATCATAGAAAAAGTCATTGTAGGATGAAGCTTCAGACATATTTTCGGGATATCCCTTATTGGTGCCTCTCTCTGCACAGTAAGCCTCCTTCAGCATTAAAGAAAGAGGCAATGCCTGGCCACAACTCTCTTGCATCCTGGAAGACACAAATACCATTCCTTAATGAAAAACTTCTCAGTAAGAACCCCTGTTATATCCTGGTTCTCATAAGCTAGACATAAAACTGGGAGAAGAGCAGAACCCAATGGGACATGAAATACTGTAAATCTTGGTGCCTATTAGAATGGGTCAGGGCTGTAAATTGTCTAGGTGGAAACTGAGCACTTAAGTAATTTTTATCATGCATCTTCCTTCAGAACTATGAAGACATATTACTTCTCAAAAATATATTTAAAGGGTTTTATACCC
>NW_008620379.1:0-268 GCF_000691845.1 Merops nubicus | reverse complement strand
TGTTATTTGCTGCCTCTCTTCACCAGGCTACGAGCGGGAAATAGAAAACTCCCTCCAATTAAAAGTAATAATAAAATAAAATTCCCCCTCCTCTCCATCCCCAAAATATGACATGACCTGACACAGCATCCCTCCGGGCGGACAGCGGTGCTCCGCCAGGTACCGCGGTGGGGGGTTCCCGCCGGTCCCTCGGTGCAAGGAAGAGGGGGTTGGGGAGCGGGGGGGCTGCAGCCGCTCCCCCCGCCGGCCTGGACTCCACCGCAAAGCC
>NW_008620378.1:0-217 GCF_000691845.1 Merops nubicus | reverse complement strand
GAGGGGGAGAGGGTTGGTTTGCAAGCAGGGGAAACTGAGGCAGGGGAGGGGACATTGGGGCAGAGGAGGGGACCCCGAGGGAGAAAAGGGGACCTTGAGACAGGGGACCTTGAGGAGGGGACACTGGGGCAGAAGGGGGGACACTGAGCAAGAAGAAGGGACCCTGAAGTAGAGGAGGGGAAACTGAGGCAGAAGAGGGGACCTTGAGGAAGATGAG
>NW_008620377.1:0-3729 GCF_000691845.1 Merops nubicus | reverse complement strand
CCGCACCCCCCACGCACCCGCCCGGGCACCGCCGTGGGTACCGGCCCTCAGACCGAACGTGGAGCTCCAGCAACACAGGAGGAGGCCAGGCTCTGGGTGTCAGACTCCAGTGAAATGCTGGGGAAGGGGTGGGATGAGGCATCCCGGGGTCCTTGTGGGTTTAGGGAGTTCTTTCTACACATCACCGGATATTCTTGGAGGACTCGTGTGTGACTCAGCCAGAAAAGGTAAAGGGAGGCTGTTGTGTCACTGATTGCCAAGACCTTGCTGCATCTCAAAAGGGAGCATGGATGGAGGGGATGCCTTGGCCATGGCAGTAGCCACCAAGGTGCAGCGAGGTCAAGGAAGTGTCCTCGGGACGATGTCTCAGAGTGAGGTCCTACAACTCAAAGTATGGAGTAAAAAATCAGCACGAGGCATCTGTTATCACAGTACCAATGGAGCTAAAAGTTGGTTTTGGGGAGGCAGGAGGAGCCCAGTGATGCAGGGCCTGGGCAACCACAGGCTATGGTTTTACTCCCAGCCACTCCCAGCTTCACGGTGCCTGCCAGCCCTGAGCTGCCCGCTCCTGGCACAGAGAGGGCAGGAAGGCTTCCAAAAGGCTTCCCAGAACTTGCCTCTTTTGCCTGTTGGAATTTGAGCATGAGGAAGGATGTCTAGCTACTGGCAGTAGCGAGGCTCCTGTAGGTGCGTCCTCGCTTGGTGCAGGACAAGCCACCCAGGAGCAGGGTGTCACCAGCCTCCAGCACCTCCAAATGCCACACTCCAGCAGACTGTTGGCAGGTGACCATCTGCAGAATTGCATGCTGGTTGCAATTGCATCCAGGCAACAGATAATCTGTAGTTTGGGAGAAAATCCTCCTTTTTCTCAGGGAAAGACCGCAGTGGTGGCACAGCCATCCAGAGCAGCTCTCTGCAGCACGGGGGTGCTGCCTGCTCCCTGTACCTGCTGTGCCACACTGTGCCCACCAGTGCACAGACAAAGGGGGAAAAGGCCCCTGCTGAGGGGGAACCGAGCTCACGCTCAGGGCCTGGATCACCTGCTAAATCACTGCTTTGTTGCTTTCTCCTGCTAGTTTGGTCCCTAAGCTGCACGGGAGGTGAGACTGTCCCCCCCGCAACAGGGGCGTGAGGAAATAGCGTCTGTTCAGCTGACACTCTGTGACAGGCAGGTTCTACTCTCACTGCTTTTTTTTTTTTCTGCAGCCTGTATTTCCTTATTATAAGAGTCCAAATCAATAACCCTGGAGCAAGCAGTGCCTGGTGCAAACCAGAACCCGAGGGTTCCTATCAATCCTTACTGTCGCCTCCCCATCTTAAGAACAGGGCATTATTGTTAATACATTTCTTATGTTTGGTTTCCATCAGAGTCAGTTTGTTTAACTAATAGGCAGATTTATTTACTGGAAGGAGGTGGAAAGCAGCAGTTGAAAGGATACAGCAAATACAGCAAACATTAATCTTGTCCCCAGCAAAGCCACTGGCAGCACCTTGGAATTTTTTCAACTTGTCTACAAGGTCTTTAGGTTTTAGTCAAAATAATGCCTGACTCTGCACATTCCCAGCTCCAAGGTCTGCAACAGGAAGGGCTTGTGCTGGAGAACTCGTTGGGCAGCTTGGGAACTGATGCCAGACAATGTAATTCCTATTTGTCTCAACAGGAGATTCTTCACTGCTGCTCAGGACTAGTGATACAGGCACTCTTCTGATTTAAATGGAAAAATCTCCAGCAGGAGAGAACAAGAATTCAAATTTAATTTTGTCTCCTCACTTTTACCAAACAGAGTGGTTCCTTTCTGCTTCATGGAGACCATTAAAATTATTATTTGCCTTTGCCAAGAGGTGATACAAACTTCACATTTCCATAAAAATGGAATTTTATATTAAAAAAACAAACAAACAACAAAACCACAAACTTTAAAAATTCAGTTTTTCCACCTGGGTATTCCAATCACTGAAGAGTGATTCAGACCAAACATCCCACATGATGAAAATGTCCTTAGAAGTGCTAAGTCCCAGTGCAATATTTTCATTTTGAACATCATATTTTGGTGAAATGGAATTTCCTCACAGACATGCCATGCCACGTGGTGAAGATACTGAAATCTTGAAGCCAGTCCCTGGCCTGCCTCGTGGTGTCTTCCACCCGAGGAGAGCTGTTGTGTGGGTGCCGCCTCCTCCCTGGCACATTCCCTGACCTGGGACAGTCAAACCAGCTGGGAGCTTGGTGGGGAATGTGGAGATGGATCCCAAGCATGGATCTGGGCTTTAACGGCTACACTGATTTTTTGGAAAGCACACTGAATGTGAGATTAGGGTCTGAATTTTGGTACCTGTATCCAGAAAAAACATGCTACTTGTGTATTACACTGATGACTTATCCAAACCAAACCATCTATTTTTTAAGTTCTTGATGACCTTTTATCTACATGCAAAGGACCACCTGAACTTCCATGTCTTCTATTTCTTGTTACCTGCAAAGAAAGAAGATGCCAAGAAAGCTGAATTATAGCTTCTCCCTAAAAGCATCCCTGGTTAGGCTGGGTTGGCAGCCTTTCTACTATCTCTTCAATGAGTGGCCTAAAACCAGATACCCGAGCTGCGTAAAATCAAAGCATGAAGCTTCCAGGTGGGGACTGAAGAGGACCTTGGATGTACCAAGGTGTCCTAGCTGTGCAGGCAGAAAGATTTCAGCTCAGCTGTAACACCCTTGGGCACACCTTTGAGATGGTCCATCTAGCCCTCAGCCTGAGGCAGCCCACGTCTCATGTTTATCACCATCCCCCAGAAAATAGATGAGTGCAGAAAAAAGCTAAATTCACTGAGGCTTCCTGTGCTTAAAAAAGAACAGCAACGTCTGAAACTTAAAAATATTCAATACTTCAGTGTGAACATCGGTTGGCTGGAGGTACAGGCAATTATTTGCTTTTAACGTCCACATCCACAGTTCCTATCCTGAAGCTAAAACTGACACTGAGAACCTGTGACCACCCTGACAGTCCCACTAAAATCAGTGAGAGTATCGACACGAGTGATAACAGTGATCAGTGCAGTTCATTGGGGGTTAATGATTTATACAGTGTCAATGTTCAGAGAAGCAAGGGATACTTACATGCCTTTTTTTAAGCTGTAAGAAGGCACAAGCTCTGAGGAGCTTGAGTAATTAGCAACACATCACTAAAAAAATCCCTTGTCTCTTGACACACACCTGAAGGGAGGACTCTTCCTCACTTTCTTAATCATTTCCCCTTCGAATCCCCCTGGACGCTGCTCTGCATCTGCGTGGGCATCCAAGAAAAGTGACATTAATTTGTTCAGAAAATGAAACAATTTCTTTGCTCACAGATTTTGTCAAAGCCCTTCCTTTCTCTTTCATTTGCTCTACAAAATGTTAATTTTGATTAAACATCAACACATAGCATTTTGTCACAGAAAAACATTTTATTCTCACTATGATGTTTATGTTGAGAGGAAAGAATGAGCAGCTTTGTGAGAAGGAAACATCTGAGATTTTCAAAGAAGAGGCACAAGCTGAGTGTCACGTATCGTTGTTCTGTTCGTATGTCAGCGTGGCATTGGAAAAGGTTTCCTGATGGGATGCTGAGGATTGGGGATCAGGCGGCAGCGGAAGGCAGGAGAGGCAGGTGCTGGGGTGCTGTCGGCGCAGGATGGCACCGTCCTGCCCCGGGGCTGCCCACCCTGCTGCCTGGGGCAGAAGGGCTCCGAGCA
>NW_008620376.1:0-4310 GCF_000691845.1 Merops nubicus | reverse complement strand
TATGATTCTATGATTCTATGAAAGAAACATTAACAGGAAAACCAACAAATCACTTCAAGATGGGATTATTTCTTTATTTTATACCTACCAAAATATCAAGATTAAACTCCTTGCATCATATTTATTCTTCGCGTTTGTTGTAAGGGGTAACATTTTTTACCTTTCCATTCTGTTCAACAGTTCAGATTCACAACGGCAGGAAAGACGTCAAAAAACACCTCAATTTTCATTCTTTTGAGAAAATCAGGTCCTTTTATTTTCTGCTTTGAAAATTTGACTCGCAGTGCCATAATGGATTGATTCACAAGTCTTTAGTGTATAACATCATAGTAGTTTCCTATAATAGAAATAGAGAGATTTCCTAAAATGAATTGGTAAAAGCTGAATCCCAGCTCCATGGCAAATCTCCCATTCATTTCACATATTTTTCCCCAAGTCTTTAGTCACCACAACCAGAAGAATACCTTTCATTTATTAGATTTGCATTTTCTTTTTAGTGATTAAATTAGAGATTCTTTATTTTTTGTGTTTAAAACTCAGTCATCCAACGCAAACTGTAGAGCATAAAGTCTGAAAATCTTCTCATTGACCTTCATGTCCTTTGAGTCAGGCTCATAATTTCTGCTATAGTATCCCAGAAGAGGTCCAGCATTAATATACGAGAGAAAGCTTGGTACTTTTTATCCATTGTTTCTAAGACTGATTCTTCAATAAGATACGTAGACATTAGCTGAGGAATAGTACTATGCTGAAACAAGTGAAGATTGGGGCTAAATTTGATTGCAGTGACTACAATGTGGTGGAGTTCAGAACCATGAGAGGAGATGGCAAAGCAAACAGCAAGACCACAAGCCTGGACTTGGGATCAGCAGAATCTAGTAGGTTCAGGGACCTGCCTAGAAGAATTCCATGGGGTACAGCATTGGAGAGATGATAGGTCCAGGTTAAGTAATATGTGAAAGGTCATGAGAACTGGGGAAAGTTCCTGAGGAAGTAAATATCACTCCTATCTTCAAGAGAGGCAGTCAGAAGGATCTGAGGAACTGTAGGCTGGTCAATGTTACATCTATCTTAGAGGAGATGATGGAGGAAATAATCATGGAAACTAAACACATGAAGGACAAAAAGCTGATTGGGAGTAATCAGTATGGATTTACAAAGGGGAAGTCATCCCTGACAAACCTGATAACCTTCTATAATGACAAGATTAGTCTGGTGAATGAGGGAAGAGCTGTGAATCTTGGTTTTCTTGACTGTAGCAAGGCTTATGATATCATCTCCTACCGACAAACAGATGAAATAGCTGCTGCTTAAATAGACAGTGAGATGGTCTGAAAACTGCCTAATTGCTGATCGTAAAGAGTTTGTGATCAGCCAAGTCGATGGAGGCCAGTTGCTAACAATGTATCACAAGAGTCTGTAATGAGTCATAGAGTCATAGAATTGCTCTGGTTTGGAAGAGACTTTCAAGATCGTCAAGTTCAACCATTAACCCAGAACTGCCACGTCACTACAAAACTACGTCCCTTATCATCTACACCTCTTTTAAATCCCTCCAGGGATGTTGACTCCACCACTTCCCTGGGCAGCCAGTTCCAGGGCTTTACAACCCTTTCAGTGAAGCAAATTTTCATAATGTCTAATCTAAACTTCCCCTGGTGCAACCTGAGGCTTTTTCCTCTTGTCTTATCAATGAGTCCCAGTACTGTATAAAATTTCTATTAATTAATGGACTGATGAGACAGTGCACCCTCGACAAGTTTTGTACATGATAGACAATGAACACAAATGGAAAAACAGGAAATTCCATTTAAACATAAGAAAAAACTAGTTAACTGTGAGAGTGATCATGTACTGTAATAAGTCCCTCAGAGAGGTTATGCAGCCTCCATCCATGGGCATATTCAAAATCCCTGTGGACGTAGTTCTAAGAAGCTTGCTATAGGTGACCTTTATATGATCAGAGAGGTTGAACGGGACAATCTCTAGAGATCATTTCCAATCTCAGCTATTTTGTGATTCAGTTAAGTTTTCAAATGAGTGGGAACTTGTGTGACCAATTTTTTTCCTACCTATCTTAGACATAGGTTAAGGGGTTGGGCAGGGGATAAACAGAGCATATAATATGCTCTGGAGTGTTATTAATCCCCAGTTCATAAATGTTAATGATTTTCCTGCTCATGACTAATCCAGACAGAGAAAAGTGGTTCTGAGATTAGAAGATAAATCCTTACCTTCATGGCAAGCCCAAAGGACTCTGAAGCATTTGGGTAAATGACATGTTAGCATCAACACCAATTCTGCATCAGGATGCAGCAGCACAGGTTCATGTTCCTAAGAGGCAGCCAATTTATCACATGATCTGTGCTCCAAGATCCGACTTTGCATAGGTTTTTCCACAAAAGTTCAGGCTGTGATACATTTGAGAATGCAAAGAGGAAAAATGCCAAGAGATACTCAGTAAGGTAAAATGATAAATACCTCCTGTACCTGTTTTCTCACCACCTGTTTCATATTCTTTCACTCGTTATTTTACCAATGTGGACATTGATTTTGCAGACCCTTAGACAGCCCTTCAGATGGACCAGGACAGTTTGGAAGACACCCAGGTTTTCTAGTCTTCCCTGAGAAGCATAACTGATAAAAATTTGTTCAGTAAAACAGATATGTGTCTACTCATATCTGGATATACATTTAAGTATAAATAAATGGAGATAGTTTTAACAAACAAAAGTTAAATTTTTCTAATAGTTCATTCTGAAATAAGGACAGAGAAAATAGGTCTCATAAGCCAAATCTGGTTTTATGTTTGGAGGTGTTTACAATTTAGTTGGTAAAAGTAATTCCACTACCATGTTATGCGTTACAGTATTCTTTGTTCTGGCACATAATTTTGATTAAAAACCTGTTCTTCAGAGTATCAATAAAGCACACACAGTTCTCTCTACTAGCTTGAGAGCTGGTTAACTGACAGCTGTGAAAAAATTGTTATCAGTAGAGTATCACCAGTGAATACGAGAAGTTTAGAGAAAGGCTTAATGCTCATCAACATTTTAAACAGGGAGCTGAAAGGAAATATAAAACCATTACTGAGAAAATTTGCAGATGACACAATATTTATCCTTCCATTAGCTGACAGAGGGATAAATATTAACGATATCTAAGCAGTCACACAAAGGCATTTGGGTTGCTTGGTAAACTAGTTACTGTCACCCACAATATTTAGTTTTGTTGTGTTTGTTTCTCTAAATGCAATTATATTTATGGGAACAACATATAGACACAGAATGAAGTGCAGAATTCTAGAAACTGAAGACTTTTAAAGGATAAGTAGAATGATGGTTTGAAGTGTGACACTGATAGAAGGGAAGCTTGTGTGATTTTGGGCTGCATAAATAGGAAAGGAGGGAGAAGGAGCAAAGAAAATATTTTATTTTAGCATTCATTGTTCATAGGACTGATAGTAGAGTATAATTTCAGAATCTGCATGAACAAAAATAAGGAGTTTATTAGAAAAAATGAGCTGGGTGCAGAAAAGAGCCATGGAAATGATTTCAGGTCCAGAGAAAATGCTTCACAGAGAGAGACTTAAAGAGCTCAATCTGTTTAGCTTACTAAAATGAAGACTGAGAGGTGACTGCAGTACGGCATATCAGTACCTTCACAGGGGAAGAATGCTGGGTATTAATGGGGTCTTTAATCTAGCGGGGAAAGGCACATCAAGAACTAATGGCTAGGAGCTGAAGCCAGACAAATTCAGATTAGAAATTAGGCACAACAGAGGAGATGATTAACCAGCAGTACAAACTACTGAGGGAAACGGCGTTTTATCCTCTGCTTGATATCTTCAAAATCAGAAAAGACTTTTTTTTTTTTCAGATTTTTTTTGGCTAAAGTTCTGTTTCTTAAGGTGTAGCTCAGCACCGTTTTATGCATAGTTGAGGTGGTACAGCTGTGTGGGAGATCTCTCCTGACATGCATAGAGGTGCCCGAAAACTGAGAGAACATAATACAATTATGACTCTCAGCTAATGAATCTGGCCCCTTTATTACTACTTGGGTCTCAGTAGCCTCATTTTTGTGCTTTCCACTTGGCACAAGGAAATGCAGCTTGTCTTTTTTCTATGAAACACCCTTCAGAAATACCTTTTCTTGTAAATGAAGAGATGTTTTATGCTGTTAAAGAGATACAATATTAACATAACTTTGTGCTGGTACAATATATGAAATTTTTTTTCAGGGTTCACAGTTTGCTTAGACTGATGATTTTAAGGGCAAATATTCTACTATTAAAAAAAATAAAAATAATC
>NW_008620375.1:0-262 GCF_000691845.1 Merops nubicus | reverse complement strand
CAGACCTCAAAAACCTCCAGAAAACAACAAGGAACCGAAAGAACCCAAAGAGGCTGAAAACACCCCAAAAAAAGGCAACATTTTTCACCTGCAGACACTCTCCCTGCCTCCCCGTGCAGCTGAGAGCTTTTATCCCTTAATCATCCCCCAGCGGGGAAATAATAAGGGAAAAAAAAACTCAGAAAAGACAAAAAAAGAGTCAAGAAAAAAAGGAAAAACAGAAGAAATAACAGGAAAACAAACTTATTTACTGAGAAGGGTT
>NW_008620374.1:0-323 GCF_000691845.1 Merops nubicus | reverse complement strand
CTGCCGTGCTCAAATGTGGCCGTGCACATCTGCACCTCCCAGCTCAGCACCTGAAGTGAGCGTGAGGGAGGAGAGGTCGGGATGCAGGACAGGGAGCGAGGGATACACGTACAGACAGTTCCCCTTAAGGACCAGAATCCTGCCAGGAGCAGCACCCGGTCTGTAGAAACCTGAGCATGGGTGAAGGCCAGACCCCATCCCAGGGGACAGCTGGGAGAGGGCAACAGCGTCCCCTGGCCCCTGACCAGGTGGAAAGGGGCAGTGGGGAGGATGCTGTCGGGGGCTGAACCAAGACTGTCCTCCCTGCCCGTGCCCCCTTCCGC
>NW_008620373.1:0-1240 GCF_000691845.1 Merops nubicus | reverse complement strand
AATATCTCATAATTCACGTCGGACACGGGGATTACAGCCGTTCCGGCAATATTTGCACAACTGGTAGGCGGCTTGCAGGGCTGAGCTGCCCCAGATGAAGGCCAGGGGGGTCTGGGGATGGAGGAGGTTTTAGGGGTGCCAGGTACGGGGAGGGGGATGCCGCTTCGGGGGTGCTCGAGGGGGGAAATAGGGGCTGTTTTCTGTTTTCAAACACATGGAGTTTATTAGGGAGGGTGCATTGCTGGCACGGTGGGATGGCTGAGGCTCTCGCCTTCATCCCAGAAACCCGCTGCAGTGGGCACGGCTCAGGGACGACGATGGAGACCCCAAAGCAGCCTCGTCCTCCACGACAGGCAGACCCTGGCTGTGCCCTGGGGCACCATGCCCCCTCTCAACACCATGTCAGCTCCACAGAGCTTCCTGCTTAAAGGAGCACCCAAAGTTGCCGGTGTCCCCTTGGCCCCAAATGTCTCCTGCTCAAAGGTCTTGTGGGGCGACGCCAGCAGGAGGAAGGAGGGGGGCATGCGTGGCACGGGGGGGCTGTGTTTGGCATGGGGATTAGCAAGCTATTTTTTTTAGCAAGCTCCCGGAGTGATGGTGGTCTCCCCCCTCCCCACCGGACATGCAGGCAAATATTTGTGCCCAGACTTCGCAGGACAGCGAGAAGGAATTTCATTCTTGCGCCCACCTGCGGCTCAGCGGCCTGGCATTAACCCCTTCGCCACCCTGGGGGATGGAGAGAGAGGGGCGAGGTGCCATCCCGGCACCCCCCCATCCGGGTGGGGAGCTGGGCCGAGGCGTAGGAGGGGGGAAGGGGGCACAGTGGAATCTCCCTAATTGCCAGTGGCGCCACAGGAACAAGGTGCCTTGGTGGAAGGCACTATCTGGAGGGTCAGCCTCTGGGCAGCACCCAGGGCTTTGTGCCAGGGTGGTGGGCAGTGTGTGGCCTGTCAGGAATCGGGAAAGATGGGGAGAACCCTGGCAGTCTTTACTCCCTGAGCTGTGGCACCCTTGCTAAGGTGCCCCCTGCAAGGCCCTTTGCCCAGCAGCACCACGATGCTTTCCTGGGAGAGGCTGCTGGGGAGCAGTGCAGGGTGCAGAGGGCACAGGGAGCAGTCTTTTTTTACTATGGATGGTTTTTGGCAGTTCATGAATATAAAAAAAAGGTCAGGAGAGGGCAGGGAGCACCCAGCTCCCAGGGGCTGCCCGTGCTAGGGGAGGGGGCCGGCACGGGAAGAAG
>NW_008620372.1:283-1403 GCF_000691845.1 Merops nubicus | reverse complement strand
GAGTTCGCCTCCCTCGTTAGCTGAGGGAGACCGGCCCCGCTCCTTAGGAAAATATTTTTATTTTATTTTAATGTCGGGCTTAAGCTGATGTCTTAAAAAATAATTGTTTTCAGACCCTGGTTCGCTCGGCATCGCCGTTTCACACTCAGAGGCACACACAGCTTTCCCTGCAGTTCATGCCTCGGGACTGCCTGGCGTCGGCAAGACAAACTGCAATCTCTGAAATGTCAACTTTTGCCACAATCTCGACTAAAAAAACCACCCTCTTCTTATTGCTGTTGAGCGCTCATCAGAAATAATGGCTGTTTACACAAAACCTTTATTCACTTTCTTAAATAAACACCAGTGAATTCAAATAAAGCAAACCCTCAGCTATAATTCAAGCACAAGGTTTGCTGTGTGTATTCTCGGCTGCGGACCTGGAGAGACTCCTCGGAGAGAAATATGAAGTCTCCTTTCATAGTCTACCTCCATTAGCTAAATATTCTAGCTCACCTCGGCCGAGCTTCTCCCACCCCAGCTTTCCCTTTTTCTTCTTTTTCTGCGTTTTCCCCTACCTGAAGCGGAAATATTTTCTCCCTCTTCCCTCGTCCCCTTTTACGGAGGTGAGGTCTGAACGCTTTTCTTTTTAAATCAGTTTGCAGAAGCCCCTTCCCTCCTCTTCCACAGCCTCTGCTCGGGGCCGCGGCGGGGGCTGCCGGGCTCCGCGGGCGGGGAGGATGCTCTGCGGGGCCCAGGATGCTCCTAAATCGGCGGGCTGAGGGTGCTCGGCTGAAGCGGGGAGGGGACGACGACGACAAGGAACGTATTGGTGAGCCCGGCGAGACGGTGCCAGGGTCTCGCTTATTCGAAAGAACCGTCTCGGAACCGAGTTTGCGTAAACCCGTGAGCTCAGTCAGGTAGCGGGGAGCGCCGTGTCCCCGTGGGGGGAGAGGCAGCCCCGCCCGGCCATCGCCCCCCGTGGAAACAAGCCCGTCCCTCGGCTGGGGGAGCGCTGCCTCCCTACTTCCCTCGCCTCCCCTACTCCTAGGTCGGGGCTCGCGGCCCCAACCCTAATGAGATCCATTAAGTGTATTATTGATGTGGAGGTTTGCTGTGAGGTCCTGGCTGGAGGGAAGCG
>NW_008620372.1:0-232 GCF_000691845.1 Merops nubicus | reverse complement strand
CCCTAAGTGCCGCCACTTCATTAATGGGTTTAGCCTTTGCTAATTGGTGTCTTTAGGAGCCTTGCCAAATTCTGCTCTGGGATCTTTGGAGGCAGCTTTTGTTTTTCCTTCTGCCGGTGACATTCGTTGACGGCAATTAGACCCGGTACCACTTCTGCGCCGGCGGGCAGCCAGGCAGCCCACATGCCCCCGAAGGGGCGGGCTGCGACGCCGCTCAGGGCACCTCCTGCCC
>NW_008620371.1:998-1318 GCF_000691845.1 Merops nubicus | reverse complement strand
AGCACCCCAGCTCCCTGCAGAAGGGATGACAGCGTTGCTCTACCCCCGGTGTTTCTGCGTGGTCTGCAGTGTTCTGGGTGTACAAAGCGGGGTGCCGCTGGGGGGGCTTGGGGGCTGCAGCAGGAGGAGGGCAAGGAGGATGCACAGGGACCCAGGCGGCCCCACGGAGGCAGGTCTGCTTCGCCCTGGGCTCACACCTCTTCTTCCCCCTTGTGCCATTGTAAGGATGCCAGCACTGGAAACTTGGGGCCCAAGCTGGAGCCACTCTGCTCAACTACAGCAAAACCACCGGGGTGGGGCAGCCGGGTGACTCGGCACAG
>NW_008620371.1:0-813 GCF_000691845.1 Merops nubicus | reverse complement strand
CCGGAGCCGCTCCACTGGCGTGGCCGGGGCCGGACACGGGGAGGACTCTCCCGGCTCTTCTCCCAGGCCAGAATACTGAGGTCATGCGGAATGTGAGAAGAACAGAGTCCAGAGCAGCCCTGGCCAGCACGACTTGATTTATCTCAGCCAGGCACGCTTCCCTCGGAGCTGCGCGCGGGCGATAAGCCCCGAAGCGCGGGGCTGAGGCTGCTCCAGAGTTAAAGGGAAACCACTGAGCAAGCACACGGCTTCCTCCACTGCCCCTGACCTGCTGGGATTCGGGCTCCTCGCACGGAGCCGGCTGTCACGTGTGCCCATCACCTGCAGTGTCCCCCGGGACAGGAGACAGCCGGGGCTCATCGCCTTCCCAGCCGCCCGTCCTGTCCCCAGGCCCTGCCCCGGGCCCTGCTCCGTGTCACCTGCTGTCCCCCACCTTGGCTACACCAGCCAGGCCGGGGCTGCTCCCCGAGGAGCCGGATCCCGTGCGGGTGGGTGTGCCGGCATTGACCCCGAGTGGGAAAGGGAAATGCTTCGTTCTTCTCAACAGCCTAATTTCAGGGTTGGGCTGTTATTTCTAGAGTTGTCGTCATCGTCGAGCCCAGTTGGTCAGGAGACTGTGGGGGCTGCTCTGGCTCTGCACACACTCCAGCACCCCAGGGACCTCCCCGAGCTCACAGAACACCTGGACCACAGGCACAGGGTCCACCCACAGACGTGCTTACATGGGGATCATCTCCACACGCCCCGTCACACCCATAGCTCTACAGGGCTCCAGCATCTCCACTAGAAAACATGACCACTTGTCTTGCCCCC
>NW_008620370.1:1684-1940 GCF_000691845.1 Merops nubicus | reverse complement strand
GCAGCCCTCCCCTCCCCACTGCTCTTCCCTCGTCCTTGTGCTCCCCAGCTTGGACTTTAAGCGTCTTGGCTGTGACCTGGTGCATGGGAAACACCCCTCCCTGCCACACCCCCCTCCCTGCCTGCCCCCTAAGCCTCTTAGGGGCTTCTCTTTGGGTCCAGGCTCGCAGGGGGGGCTGCCCCTTCCCTGGTTAGATGGGTGGGCAGCGTGCAGCCCTGAGCACGTGGGGCTCAGCAGCCTCCTGGCAACGGCACCG
>NW_008620370.1:0-1184 GCF_000691845.1 Merops nubicus | reverse complement strand
CCCACCCCTGGGGTGGTGCCCAAGCCGTGGAGATGTGGGGTGAGGGACATGGGGCAGTGGGGACCTGGCAGGGCTGGGGGAATGGCTGCACTTGATGATCTGAAAGGTCTCTTCCAACCCAAACAGTTCTACAATTCTATTACTTCATTGCCTTTGCCTCCATCTTCAACCCCTGTAAATTCAGCCTGGCACATCTTCCCCTCTCCATCCTGCCCCCTTGGCCATTGGGGACCCCCCACACTCCCCTTCCTCCAGGATGAGCCCCCCAGGGAGCCTGGAAGCCCTCGGGCAGCCGGTTCTGCCAGCTCTGGAGAACACTCCCTGCTCCCTGTAATCCTATTTGCTGGACTCCAGCTAATTGCAATTAGTGGTAGGGGCTGAAGTTCAATTAAAGCGTACCAAGATTATTCCTTTTTTTAATTGCTTTAGAGCTGGGATTAAGGGAAGCTTTGGAATGATACCGTCCAGTGGCCATCGGGGCTGCTGGGGAGGGCGGGCAGGGGCTGCCCAGCACCAATTCTGCCCAAATTTGGCCCACAGTGGCACCAGCAGGGACGGTGCCTTTGTGGCAGACCCTTCCCCAGGCTTCACTGCGGGCAGGAGCCCTGGCAGCAGCACTCCACAACCCTCCTTTTTGGGTCTGGGGGGCACTTCAGCACAGGACAGGGGGTGAAGTCCCAGGGTGTTCCAGTGGGTCTGGCTGCCCCGGTTCTGCTGCTGGTGTTTCACTTCCATTAGTGCCTTTCTCTGGTGGGGTCAACCCCCAGAGGGTGTTTGGTTCCCAGCTGGCTTTGGTTGCTCCCACAGAACCATCTGACAGCACCAGTGCCAGGGGGGACAAATCCAGACACCCCTCCCCACCGGGGCAGAGCAAGGGAAGGACACCAGATTACCCCTGTGAGGAGAAGGGACAGAAATAATCCTATTACCCCAGAGCAGGATAAATCCTCCCTCCCCTAAAAGCCCCCCCCAGAGCTCTGTGGGACGTGTGCTGTGGGAGCAGGACGGGCAGGAGGGTGCTCGGAGCGGCGCTGGCCTCGGCGACCACGTAAGTCTGGGGCTCGGTGCCAGGCACGGGGTGGGACCCAGACCCGGTGGCACCGGGGCTCCCCGGGGCAGGGTGTTGGTTGCTCCGGGTGGGAGCTGGTCCCACAGCCAGGCAGAACACCTCTGGCAGCTCCCCA
>NW_008620369.1:705-1382 GCF_000691845.1 Merops nubicus | reverse complement strand
TTTTTCGCTTCGCTTGGCTATTTTTTTATATTCTTACGGTGGTTTTTTTACCCCCCGCTTCTCGCCTTTTTTTTTCCTCTGCCTCATACCCGCTTAATTTATTTTTTCTTATTTTTTTTTGCAAGCAAATTGGGCTGAGAGGCGGAAAATCAAGTGGGATGCTGAGTGCGGCACCCTCTTTCGGACTTGAGCTCCGGTTTGCAGCCCGAGCTCCTCGGGAGCGGGATCTGCAGTGCCCGGCGCTTTATGCAACGGTGCCGGCAGCCCCCGCTTTTTCTCCTGCTTGGCTTTGGGGCTCTTGGGAGACCCCTCTGCAAGGCACCGAGCCTCACAGCCCTCTTTCGGGGTCTCCTCTGAGCCCCCCAGCCCGCTTTGGAGGTTCTAGCTGAGTTTTGCGAGCTGCTTCTGGGGTCCCGTCTGAGCTTCACGCTCTTCTGGGGTCCTGTCTCAGCATCACAACCCGCTTTTGGGGTTCCAGCTGAGCCTCGCAGCCCTCTTTAGAGGTTCTGAGCTTCACACCCCGCTTCTGAGGGTCCCATCTGAGCCTCACACCCCTTTAGGGTCCTGCCTGAGCATCACAACCCTCTTTTTGGGTTGAGTCTGAGCCTCGCAGCACCCTTTTGGGGTCCCATCTGAGTCTCACACCCCTCTTTTGGGGACCCATCTGAGTCTCACCC
>NW_008620369.1:0-582 GCF_000691845.1 Merops nubicus | reverse complement strand
CCCCTTTGGGAGCCCATCTGAACCTCACAGCTCTTTTTTGGGGTCCCATCTGAGGCTCGCACCCTTCTCCTGGGGTCCCATCAAGCGTGGGGAGACCTTTGGTTGGGTTTGGCTGCTCTTGCAATGGTCCAGTGTGGCAGGTGCTGCACAAATTGACTCTGAGCCCTCACCCCTGGTTTGGGGGGGTGGTGTGGGACAAGAAGTGGGGAAAAAACTGGTGGGAAAGAGCAATTAACTGGTAGGAGTTGATGGTGGAGTTGGAAGGAGGATAAACTTCTGGAGACCCTTCCGTGTGGGGCAGCTGTGGACCCGTGTGGGATGAGTGGTGCTGGGAAGGTGAGGGGATGGACATGGTGTCTCAGGTGCTGTGGAAATGGTGCAGCAGAAGATTTAGTTCTTTGGTGGGGTGTTTTGGTGGAGAAATGGCCATAAACTGCACCAGAAGTAGTGGGGAAAGGAAATGCACTGATTGGTTTAGAAGTTAATAAAGGCAGGGAGGATGGGGGGGGTTTCTTCCCTGGAGTCAGAGGTGAGAGAGGGGGAAAATATAAAATAAAATAAGGTAATGTAAAATAAAAGTAA
>NW_008620368.1:0-2219 GCF_000691845.1 Merops nubicus | reverse complement strand
CCTCCCCCTCCCCACCCGCAGCCCCTCTCTTGGCCATCCCGGCCCCACTTTCAACAACTTTCCTCTGGAAGAGCCGGAGGAAGGAAGATATTTGTGTGAACCTGAACCCATGCGCTTATAGCTCAGCTACTTCATTTAAGTGGAGAGGTGGAAAGAGGGGGGGTGAGTGAAGGAGAGAGGGGGGACACACACACACACCACCACCACCAACAACAACAAAAAACACAAAGACAAGGGAATGTTGATTAGAAACAAATGATCCTGGCCCCCCCCTTCCCCTTCCCTCTCTCTAGGTTGTGAGTGTGTGTGTGTGTCTTTTTCTTGTTGTGGTGGAGGCGTCGAGCCATATGGGGGAGTGATAGAGGAATTTTAGTCAGAAACTGTTCGTTATGTTACACTGGCTTTTCCCTTTGTGTTGTCTTTGATCTATTTGCTTGGCTTAGTATTACAAAAAAAAAAAAAAAAAAATGCTTCTAGTTGGATAAAAAAAAAAAAAAAAAAAAAAAAAAAAGAAGAAAACCCAACTAAAATAATATATTCCGAGCAGCTTCCCAAGGATCCGTTCCTTGTTATCTTTTTTTTAAAGTCTCTCCCCCCTCCACCACCACCCTTTACTCTGGTGTCTGTCATTATTTAAGGTGGTCCTCACAGAGGAGACCTCCCCTTCCCCTCATCTCTGGGTAATTTAGTAGACATTAAAATTACACGTAATGTTTCCCTCTCCTCTCTTGTGTTTCCTCTGTTCTTTTTATTAAATGTTGGTTATTGATTTTCTAAAATCAATGTCTGTTGTGGGGCTTTTTTCCCCTTACAAGTATCTAAAGCACGTTGCTGATCAACTGGATAACAAAAGCTTTGTGTCAAGTAGCCTTTTTTCTTATGTTAAACAGTCATTTTTGAGAGAAAAAGAGAATGAGATTTAAAGCAACGCGTCCAGAAGTGCTCTTTTGCAGTAAAGAATATCCTGAGTGTTTGAGAGGGGGGGTGGGTTATTCTCCTTCATCATCCTCTTTGCTTTTTCATACAAGATTATTAGTTTAGCGTGTTAAACCCATCACATGCTCTGTGATGAGGGATGCGTCTAGGCGTTTAATATTTCCTCGACGCGATTTGAGTGGCAAATAAAAACCACCCCAAACCCCAACCCACCCCCCAAAATAAAGGGCTGGGTGCCTGTGTTTGCCCAGGACACCAGGGCTGCAGCCAAGTCTTTGGGAACACGTCTGGACCGGGCTGCCAGAGATTCTTGTTGCTCCCGTGGAAAAGTGCGTTTTCAGGGAGCTGCACTAACTTGGGAAGGCACCACACTTATGGGAGTGCAAAGTTTAATTGCGATTTTTAAGGTAACCACTGAAAGCTCCTGCCAACTTCAAGTGCGTGCGCTGGTTACGCGGAGATCTAACTTCTCCCTTTAGTGTCTTGCTCTGGCCAAGGCAGGGAGGGGGGAAAATAATTCCCCACTTTCTACCCGTCCACTCTTTTCTCTTTGTGCTGCGTAATTTGTCTCTTTCATTCATTTCTGAGTCAGGAACGTCCTGGTTCTGAGAAGCAGGTAGAGGAGCGAGGGTGGGTTTGGTTAGGGTAGGTTGGGTGGGTTTTTTTCATTTTCTCTCTCTCGACAAGCACGTCTCCAGTGCCTTTCCCGTTGGGAATTGCCCAGGATTTATCTGGACTGAGTGGATTTTTCTTCTTTCCTGGATTCGTGGAAAAGATGTCACTTCTGAGCTTGTGCCTTTGCTGATAACACCAGAGACGGTGATGCTTATCGAACTCAGACAGAAATTCCTTAGAAACGCCGCAGAACCAAAACAAAATTTGAAAGCCACCCCCAAAAATAATAAAAAATAGATGGTCATCAAGGAGGCTAAGGGAGTGTGAGTGCAATCACAGACGAATTACAGACGGGGACAAAACAGAATAATCCAACTAATGCCTGAGTGGGCTCCACGCCTGGGTGCGCGTCCCTGCGAGGATGGGCAAGGCTCGGGATTAGATACCGGGGCTGGATAAAATTACGGCGGAGCTAAACAGGGTAGAAAGCTCGGGATTTTCCGAGATAACGGGGTTGCTCAGAGCTGCTGGAGTCAAGGAGAGGTGTGCTCGGGGGCTGGGGAGGAGGAGCGGGGGGGTTGTCTGCTGCTGAGAGAGGCGATATGGAAATCAGCGAGGGGTGAGCCCCCCGGGGTGGCAGTGGGGGGAGTTAGGACGGAGAGGCTGGG
>NW_008620367.1:387-4984 GCF_000691845.1 Merops nubicus | reverse complement strand
TGTCATGTGGTCGCGCCGAGGCATCCGCAATTACACGGGAATGTTTTCCTAGAGATGTCAGCCTACAAAGGACACAATCTCTCTTCCTCAAATTCCGCCCCAAAATGTCCTTTCCCAACAGCTCTCCTGCCGCTAATACTTTTTTAGTAGATTCTCTCATCAGTGCGTGCAGGAGTGACAGTTTCTACTCCAACAGCGCCAGCATGTATATGCCACCTAGCACAGACATTGGGACGTATGGGATGCAAACCTGTGGACTCCTTCCGTCTCTGGCTAAAAGAGAAGTTAATCACCAAAATATGGGTATGAATGTACATCCTTATATACCTCAAGTAGACACTTGGACAGACCCGAACAGATCTTGTCGAATAGAGCAACCTGTTACACAGCAGGTCCCCACTTGTTCCTTCACTACAAATATTAAAGAAGAAAGCAATTGCTGCATGTATTCCGATAAGAGATCCAAACTCATTTCTGCAGACGTCCCTTCCTACCAGAGGCTGGTGTCTGAATCATGCCCCATTGAGAACCCCGAGGTTCCCGTCCCAGGATATTTTAGACTGAGCCAGACCTACGCCACTGGGAAAACCCAAGAGTACAATAATAGCCCTGAAACGAGTTCAACTGTAATGTTACAGTTAAACCCTCGCGGCAGCTCCAAACCGCAGATATCTGCTCAACTTCAGCTGGAAAAGAAAATGAATGAAAACCCGAACAACCAAGACAGCACGGCTAAAGTCTCCCAAGTGGAAAGTCCCGAGCCCAAGTCCACGTTGCAAGACGAGCGGAGCTGCCTGCCCGAAGGCTCCGTGTCCAGCCCAGAAGTCCAGGAGAAGGAGAGCAAAGGTCTGTATTACCGAGTTTAAGCCGTGCCGTGGTGTAACTCCAGCACACCAGCACCATAAAGCACGCTCGAATATACTAACGAGCATCACAGCCATCACATTTAATGCTAAGGCGTATCGGGCTGCAGGTGCTGTATCGCTGAAGATTTTGGCAGGCAAAAAATGCTACACAAAAAGGTCCAAAGATTTTCTGTAGAGATCTGCCTCTCCCGTGCACGCAGACCGCCTCTGTGATGCGGGGAATATAGCCGTGTGCTCCTTAATGCTCTGCAGCAGCCAAAAGCAGCCCCATACCTCTAAAAAAGCAGGTCTGGAGGTTGTAAAATACGACCAGCTCAACTTTTCTCTCGTAATATTTCGCTGTTGTTGTGTTGTTTGGGGTTTTTTTGTTGTTGTTGGTTTGGTTTGGCTTTGTGTTGTTTGATTTGGCTTTTTTTGTTTTGTTTTGTTTTGTTTTGTTTTCCACTGAGCCTTACTGCGGTTTGATTGCATTTAAAGATAATTACGATCCTATTAAAATAGGTGAGGAATAGGTGCTACCAGGCTGGGTAAAGTTGGAAACAAATGCACAATGAAAGCAGCAGCCCGCTATCTGCCTGATCCATAGGTGGAATATTTCAATGTGGTGCTTTAGATAACCTTGGGTTGGTCTCCAAAAGTACAGTAGTATTTTGAAATGCGTTTGAAAGCTAAGAATGGTGGTAATCTGATTTAATTTTCCTTTTACAAGTGCACTAAGCTTTCCTTTTGAACGGCGTGTGTCGAAGAATCCCAAAACGGGAAATTTTCGCCTATCAAAATGTACTTTGCAACCTCTAGGTCGATTTCTACCCTACGTGTGCATGGAGATTCTTTTTATCTGAATTATATCTAACAGCCCGAGTCTAGGTTGATGTGGGGCAGATTTCTCTCTGTTGGGGAAAAAAAAAATAAAAAAGGAAAATAATAATAATTTAAAAAAAAAAATTTAAAAAAAAAAAAAAAAAAAAAACCAAACAAAACAACCACGAGGCAGAGGGTGTTAATTTCTTGTAGATCTTTTAGGGTGGGAAAATTCTACGTCTGCTCCTAGGTGTACTTGCGTAATTCAGCTGATGGCTGGGGAGGATGCTGCTTTAAAATACAGAGCGAGGGTATTTGGTAATTGGGATATTTCCGTAGCAAGTGTCGTGGGAGCCCGAGGCAGCCCTGGCAAGGCTAGACCCGTTAAAATGTGGCCATGGGGCCGATGGCAGGTTAAATATTGTTGAAATGCTGAAAACTTGAGAACCTCTTTCTAGCAGGGGTAGGAGTGCGGGCAGCCGCCAGGCAGGGTGCCGTGTGGTGGGGACGGGCGAGCCCAGCCTGGCAGCAGGTCCCCTTTCTCTGCCTTACACCTCGCCCAAGCTGTGTTTAATGCCCACATCCACCATATCTGCCAGATACTGCAGAGGAGGGGTCATGGCCAAGGGTACACTCTAACAGCCTGAGGTATTTTTGATTTTTTTTTCTTCTTCTTTGATTTTGATAGAGGAAATCAAGTCTGATACTCCAACAAGCAATTGGCTAACTGCAAAGAGTGGCAGAAAGAAGAGGTGTCCTTATACTAAACACCAAACACTGGAATTAGAGAAAGAGTTCTTATTCAATATGTATCTCACTCGAGAGCGCCGTCTAGAGATCAGTAAGAGCGTAAACCTCACTGACAGGCAGGTCAAGATTTGGTTTCAAAACCGCAGAATGAAGCTCAAGAAGATGAGCAGGGAGAACCGAATCCGGGAACTGACCGCTAATCTGACCTTCTCTTAAACCCTAACCCCGGGGGGGGCACCAGTGAGGAATGGGCACAGCACCGCCACTTGCTAAAGGCAGGAGAGACTCTGGCAAAACCCGGCATTTTCCTGTTTTGTTTTGTTTTGTTTTGTTTTTCTGATAGAATGTGACTCTTCGTCCTTCTTTTAGCGCTGCAAGTGAATATGTATTACTATGATGAGTATATATAAAACCTAGCACGTGTAATTTATTTTTGTTCTCATCGTAATGCAGGGTAACTATTATTGAATATTATCATTTGGTCTTAACTTATTGGAACTGTCGAACATCCAAGCAATGTGACTTTTTCATGTTTTTACTAACAAAATGGTATTTATGTGGGGCTGTTACACGGGCCATAACATTTTGAGTACATTCAATACTTTAAGAGAAAGAGGGGGGGAAACCTTGGGGGCGGGGGGAAAGAGAAGCACATTATAATGTAACTATCCTCGCAAATGAACTTAGAGGTTGTCCTTCGTAAAATGGAATCCTTCTTCTCCATTGTAGACATTTCCTTGTGGTGCATATGTGGAATAGTAGTCGTTCAGCAGCAATATGTCCTTCTTGTGCATGTTCTGTTCGCATGTATAATGCAATAAACTCTGTAAACTACTGCGGTTCCTTTGGTTTTCTACAAATGTTTGAAGCACGGATACAGGTTGGTCTCCTGATCTTTCTCTACAAGCATCTCTTTGGACTGATATGCCTTCTTTGCCATTTTCTGGTCTTTGTGTGTGTCTGCCTCGTTTTCTTTCTTTATTTCCCCCACTTTTTTTTTTTTTTCTTTTTTTCCCCCCTTTTTTTAGGGGTGTGGTGGAGACTAGGGCGGGAAATGATGTAAAACTAATTCATTTATAATTGTGCCTGTAAACAAATGATTGATTGATAAAATGTTGTGTGATGTTCGCAGTCTGACAAACTGAATGTAAAAAAAAAAAAAAAAAGAGAGAGACAGAGAGACAGAGAGAGAGGGGGGAATAAGAAACAAACAAAAAGAAAAACATAGTAAAACATTATGACCAAAACTGGACATCCTCTTCCAATCGACTCATAAATGGTAAGTGATAAAAAAATCTTTCTATTACAAGCTGTCAGCAGTATGTGTGTCATTTTATTTGACGTTCGTATGTTGATTTTAGAAATATCAGTCATTACGTGCTTACAACGTGTAGACTTTGTGTCTTTACTCGCTTAAAAAATATCATGCTATATGCAACGCTGGGTATAAGCAAATACTAAGGAGTTCTGTTCTTGGTCAGCTCAAGAGCTTTCAGAAGATGGTGGATGGGAAAACATTCCCCCAAACATCTGGCAAGGTTGGTTATTTTGAGCAGAAACGCTCTCAAGCGTGCTTTCAAAAGTACACCAGAGTCTTCAGATCTACTTTTGTCACCCTGCACCGTTTCTGTTTGCTCAGAGATCATTTCATTTCGCGAAATTCCACTTCAGTAGCACACATGCAGATAATGAAGTTCACGACTCTTAACCCTTTCTGTACATCGCTGAAAAAATGTTATTAGCAGGGCTCTGCACTGCAAGCTGAGGAAGAGCGCTTATGAGAGGGAGAGCGGGTGAGTGCCTGTGTGAGCAGATACAGTAAGCAGGACTGCAAACGGCTTGCAAATGAACATGACTCCAAATTGAAGTGCAAATACTTGGGCATACTTTCACCTTCAAACAGGACTGGAAAAATAGCGTGGCTACTGTTTGGGCTGCGAAACCAGCTTGCTCACAATCAACGCCCATTCCTCCCCTAAGCAGTTCCTAAGTCAAGAAATTAAACTCAAGATAGTGCCAATATTCGCTGACTTGGTGGCACTTATATTGTTCGTATTGCAGCTGGTGGCGTTGTAGTTTGCTCTCTTGTCGCTGATATTTTATTTAAGCCAATGTTTTCTCATGTGCCCGTTTCCTCGTAGGGCAGAAGTGTATTTCTCTCAAACCAAAGCATCACCATT
>NW_008620367.1:0-356 GCF_000691845.1 Merops nubicus | reverse complement strand
AAGGCTGGGGGCAGCCGAAAGCCTGTAGGTATTTTGTGCTTGCTCTAGTTTCGAAAACAAACAACAAATCGGTGCTCAAATGTCCCCCACCCCCCGTTTAAATATTGCATACATTTGAACGTCTTTTATTTTCCTTTAAAGATACTCGCTACATCACCAAAGAAGCTTCAGCAGTGGGAAGTAATTAGCTGGCTGCGTACCAAGTGTTTAACGTATATGAAAAAGGAGGCTCACTCTAATCTGCCTGCTTTATCAATTTATATCTGTGTGAAGCGAGAGGCAATTCTTCTCTATACCACAAACCCTGCTTCTAGAGAAAAACATAAGCGAAATAAGAAAATGCAAAGGAAAATACT
>NW_008620366.1:0-11095 GCF_000691845.1 Merops nubicus | reverse complement strand
CCTAAAGGATTCTAGAAGCTATAGTCATGTGGAGTACTGCTGATGTTCTGGTTTCTACAAAGCTGTTTTGGCAACTGCCAGGCTGACAAGCTCAAATTTATACAGTATGTAGAATGTCAGCACCACAGCACATCTTCTATTTTTAAGCAACTTTATTCACATACTACTGCCCATTTGTGAGAGGTGGGTAGACTGGCATCATCCAAGAGTTACCCTGCTGCCAGGGAGCTCCTAAAATTGTACAATATCACTGAGTACCAAAAGTTATCTTTGTGCAAAATCAAAGTTTAGAGTCACCAAGTGACAAGCTTGGTTGAGTCCTTTGAAGGAGTGTCTGTCTTTAGGGCTCCAGTGCTTCTGAAACTGGGGCTCCCTGTGATCAGGGAGTGATTTAATCCCTGAAGGCAAAAGTCCAGTAAGGAGCTTAACTCCTAGAGTGCTACAGGGCAGCTACACCATGAGGGAGGTGATCACAGGTATCTCCTGTGCTCCTCAAAGGCACCATGGGTGGAAAAGACCCCAGCTTTAGAAATTAATCACAGCATCACATTTTAGGGGAGAATCATTCATTCTCTAAACTCTTCAGATATTCATACAAGATCCTGAAGCACTGCAGCCATCAGTTAGGACTCAGATGCCATCCTGGAGTGTTTTCCAGAAGAGAGGATATTGTGCAGCCACCTGCCAAGGCTCGAGCCTGAGATGTGTTTAAAATGGCTTGGGAGGAGAATACAAATGAACAGCATTAAATAAAAAGCAATAGCAAGTTGGTTTTTGGGGTTGTTTTTGCTTTTGTTGTTTAAGAGAGAGATGGAATGTAAAATCCTTTGAATCTGAGGCATCTAGGGTACTTAAACACACTTCACTTTTTTTCCCCTTAAATCATCTGGGTGGAGAAAATGAGACTGGCAGTATCAGAGACCAGCAGGTTCAACCAGATTCAACAGTTTCAGCTGCAAATGCAGTGAAGCAACTTTAAAATCCTCAGAGTTTGATTTACATTTCAAGTCAAGTGCAAATAATTTTCAGTAATCTTTTTCACAAAAGCTCTTCTACAGAATGTTGCTTTCCACAGCTCGAAAGATCCAGGAACTCATACAAAAGACCACTGCCTAAAATATTCCCTTTGTACTTCTGCTTGCAACAATTTAATGATACTATAAAAACGATTGTTTTCAACTTCTTTGTATTTTCCTTGCCTGCATTTGAATACAGGCACCTCTGCCTTAAGAGAAATTGTACACTGCTATTTTAATTCTGTTCCCATTGCAAGCCCAGCACGGCTGTAAGAGAATGAGATGGTTGCTCTTTCAAGTGGCATTTTACCAACAGAATGTGGCTTAAATGTCAGTCCTAGTCATGCACAAATCATGAGACTCTTCCTTCCTTTTCAGCCTGCCTTGAGTTTGAAATTTCCAAGTTGCTTTGTGCTTTTGATTGAAATACATTTCTCAAGTGAGCCTCCTAGGCCATAATCACACAATTCTGGGGTTTCTGGTTATGGTCTAGTGTGATGTTTCTGCTGAGGAAAGGGTGCTGCAGACTCACTGCCACTCAGTGCCTTCCTTGTCTTCTGCTGCCCAGACAGAAAGTTCTCCTCTGGAGAAGAGAAGACTTAGGGGGATCTAATTAATGTGTATAAATAGATGAGGGCTGGGTGTCAGGAAGGGAAGGACAACCTCTTCTCACTCATGCCCTGTGATAGGACGTGGGGCAATGTTCACAAGCTGAGCACAGGCAGTTCCACCTCACCATGAGGAAGAACTTCTTTCCTGTCAGGGTTCCAGAGCACTGGGACAGGCTCCCCAGGGAGGTTGTGGGGTCTCCTGCCTTGGAGACTTTTCAGCCCCATCTGGATGGGTTCCTGTGTGACCTGCCCTGGACTGGATGGTCCTGCTCTGGCAGGGGGTTGGACTCAGTGATCTCTGGAGGTCCCTTCAACCCCTGACACTCTGTGATCCTGTGAAAGCTGGAACAGAGCAGTTCCAGGACAGTTACCTGTAATCATTAAGGTTTAGGATCAGTGTTACTCACATTTACAATTTTGTTTGAGTTTGTTCTTGTATAACATGGTTGTCCTCTGGCTTTAAGCTAGAAAAGGGCAGATTTAGGTTAGACATTGGGAAAAAGTTCTTCAGTCTGAGGGTGACAGATCCCTGGAATAGGTTGCCCAGAGAGGTGGTGGAGGCCCCATCCCTGGGGACATTCCAGACCAGGCTGGATGAAGCTCTGAGTAGCTTGATCTAGTTGGAGATGTCCCTGCTTGTGGTGGGGGGGGTGGACTAGATGAGCTTTGGAGGTCCCTTCCACCCAGACATTCTGTGATTCTATTATTCCTGATCTGAGATTAGGTTGGAGATAAGTAGGAAATGTTTGATGATGAGAGTGATGAGACACTGGCACAGGTTGGATGGGGTTTTGAGCAGCATGGTCTAGTGGGAGGTGTCCCTGCCCATGGCAGGGGGGTCAGAACCAGATGGTCTTCAGGGTCCCTTCCAACCTAAAGCATTCTGTGGCTCTGTGACAGTAACACATGGACATAAGACTGGACAGTGTTATACCTGAGGCAAGGAGCTGACTCCTGCCCATGCAGCAAAGGCAGAAACATCACGTTGCACAGGGGTTGTGAAGAGTGGTGATGCCTTGGAGATGACTGTTCCAGGTGACTGCTCTGTGCTTTCCCAACACCTCACCAAAAGTCTGAGATGTCTGAATACAAAGTTAAAATGGACAGTGTGGCACCTGGGAGTTGCCAGCTCCTCTTTCAGGTGCTTGGAAACAAGTTAAGAGTGTGAAGTGAAACTGATAAAGATTATGTGCTGGTATTTGAAATTAAAGTTGCTAGTAGAGTGTAATTAATGTAGAAAAGCCACTAAATGGAAATAATTTTAAAAAGATGAGTAAGCTCATCTTCACTCAAGTTTCTGATGTACCTGAACACACTGATCATGTTCTGCTCTAGAAGTGATTCTGCACGGTTGAATTAATATCCTATTGAGACCCAAATATGTACTATCAGTATGTGTTGAGATATGTCAGAATTCTTTTTTTCCTTCTCTTTGGGAGCTATCATCTTTTTTTCTGGTGCTGTAACATAGCTATCTAAAGCTATGTGTGGTTGGGCCATCTCTAAATGATTTAGAGACCACTGTGTGCACAGACCTGAACTTGCACTCATAAGGTGGAGGAGGGCAACAGTGAAACCTGCAGCCACAGACTGCCTGAAGTTGGGATGGTTTGGAGGACAGATTGGGGTTTTTTTTAATCCATTGCTTACCCACTGTGTGTGTCTTTTGTGTCCTTTGCTTTTCCTTCTCTTCTCCAGCATGCTTCTCTCACTCAGACTTGAAGTCTCTGATAAGATCCTCGTGTTGCCAAGCAGTGCTGAAGATCTGCTGGTAGGAGTTCAGTTTGGCTCTTTCTGACTTGGATGAAGGGATTCCAAGGAGCTGTCTTCATCAGCAGTTTAAAAACACAAAGCCATTGAATTCTGCTCTCAGCTCCAGCAGTGCATTGTATTGACAGTGAGAGCAAACCTCCAACTTTGCTAATGCCCATCCTGGCAGATGTTCCACACAGTTCATTCTGCTGTGTGTCCAAAAAGACCTGCCAGCAATGAACAGGTCCAGCACTAACTCACAGGTCCTGAGCACACTCAAACAGTGGCAGAGAAGGATGAACAGACTGGGCCCTAACCCAAATTAATGCCAATGAAGCATCTCTGTCAGGGCTTGGAATACTTCAGGATTTTTGCAGGGATCTCTAGCTAACCCCTTTTTTAGTGCTAGTGGCAGAACCAGGAGGAACTGTACCCTGTGATTTGTAATAGAAATGTGAATTACTGTCCTGCTGTTCCCTCAGATTGTGTGTATGTGCTCGAGTGCTGACTGAGACCTTGCCAAGGAGGAAGATAAAGAAGAAATAGTAATGAATTAGGAAATGAAACAGCTCACCAAAGAGCTTTCCTCTGCTCCTTCTGCTCTTGGACTGCATTCAATTGGGAGGCTTTGCACTGCACTCCCCTTAACAGGCACTGGGGAGTTTGGGATTTTACAGGGTTCATTGCTGGGAGTAACATAAGGCTTTGGCTTTGTGGTGCCAGCCTGCAGACAGTGGAGACACAAGGGCTTCTGTCCTGCAGATGGGCTGGACCTTGGTAACTGGGGTTGGGGTAAGTTAGGAATGTGATGGCAACAGCTTTAAGATGAATCTAAAAGTAAAAAAAAACACAAATAGCCTAATATGAGTGCTTAACTTGTCACAAACCCAGGCTCCTGGTAATCCTTAGACCATCGTGACCATGACAATGCAGCCACTTCAGATCTAAAAGCAGAGGGAGGTGGAAAAATGACTTGCAAAGTCATTTGGATGAGAAAAAAAAATAGTCTAGTCGAGGCTACAGGCAATGAGACAAATTCTGTCCACTGAGCTCATCTGTAAAAGTTCCTGTGTCACAGCTGAAAGAAGGAGAAGAAAGGATCCTAGCTCTCCAACAGTGTTAACTGCAACTCTTCCTGAGGTTAAAGAAAGCCTCGTGTTCAAAACCTCTGACAAGGTTGAACATTATCTGAATTAGAGTTCACTACAATGTTTTTTTTCTAACTGGAAAACAGAAGAAGGAGGAGGACAAAAATATCCATTGCCAGATTTCTTTATGGAAAAAAAAAAAAAGGGAAGAAAATCCCAGCTTTCTGGAATATATTTTGATTTCAAAAGTCATCCTGAAAGAGAAATTTCAGTGTGAGTGTAGGCAGGAGTATAAAAATGTGTGATTAAAAATAGCAGATTACATGGAAATCAACATTGATATGGGGATCCAGACCTGGGGGTGTTACATGGTAATATCTGAGAGAATAATATGAGCTAGCTCTGTACTTATATAATATTTTTCAAAATGGGGGGAAAAAAAACCCCAAACAAACCCTCGACCAAAAAAAAACACCAACACTTTATCTATTTTTTCAATTTATATTTCAAATAATTGCTTCAGTTCTAATTTCAGCTCAGACTTTGGCTTCTATTCTCACTTTTGGGAGCTGTTTAGAAAAATGAAGATCATTTGGTGGCCCTGCTGAAAAGGGACTTTTTAACTAAGTCCTTGAAAAGGAGGAACTCTTTCTCTGAAGTAAAAGGCAAGGAATAAGTACAACATCCTACAAGGCTGATACTATGATGAAAATGCTTAAAACATTAAGAAATAGCAATATTGCAGAATGACCTTTCAGTTGACAAGACTTAACTGATTGAAATCATGATTTTCCAAGCAAGTGGGTGTTTTTGCAGGCTCTTGTACAGCCCAGCTATGGGTACAGCAAATTGAGAATTTTCATACAGAGTCTTTTTGGTAGCAGAAGCAAAGATACATTTTGTGAAGGGACAGAATTCATGAGATGAATTTTTCTCTGTTAATGGAAATAAACTGCCCTTCAAGTTGGCAAACCAGCTGGGTAAACCCCTGATGCTTTTATTCAGCACTGTTTAGTGATTCTCCTCCTCTACCTCATGCCTTGAAAAAAAAAAGGCATTTCAGATGTGCTCTTAAGTGTCAGTTGGTCTTTGTTATTGTCAGCGTGATGCAGGAGCAGCATCTGTCTATGGGAATGCAATTGATGATAAAATACAGCTAATTAAATCCCTGGAGGATTTGTATTCACACACGCTGTGAGACTGAATCATACAAATATTTCCTAGGAAATTGGGAGCAGAATTAAAGTGTCTGGTTTAATTTCTGAATGTGCACACCTAAATCCTCATTCCCTGTCTTTCTACCACAGATGTAAAATAACCCAAAATACACTTGATTACTGCAGTATCAGCCAGGAGAGACACTCAGGGTGATTTGGGAGAGGAACACCTACAGTGTAGCTGTGCTGCCACACTAATGGTGTAGGTTTTATAAATTGGCACCTAATTCACCCCATCTGAGCAAGTTATTAAAACTGTTTTTATTGCTCATCCTTTTTTTTAACTCTTTTGAGCTCTCTTTTATATTAATAGACAAATATCCAATGTAATAATCCACTTTAGGGGGGAAGATGCTTCCCACAAAGCATCTTTCTGTGCCTTTATGAGGATGAAGCTAGCAAATAGTTCTTGCAGATTTGAGCCTTTTTAGTGCAATCATACACAGCTATTTCCCCCCCTTCTCTATCCTGAACTCTTGGTGTGGCACAGAATTATCAATAAATCCATCCTTTTCTTGCTTTTATAAAATAGTGACTGTGAATGTCACTTGGCTGTTAGTCTGCACTCTGTGGAGGGTGTTTTTATGTAGCATTTAGATTTGTGAATTATTATCCTCTGTGCCATTGAGCTGTATGTAAGTGAAGTGCCAGGCTGGTAAGTGGGACCTGGGAGCTGTGGTGTGCATGGGCTGATTTTTTTTGCCTGAGAACCAATGCTTGTGGATAATGAGCTGTGTTTTGTGCTGTTCAGTGAGGTGTGTTGGTTCCTGTGTAGCCTGTGCCTATCCAATCCAATCTGTAGACTGGAAAAAGGGAATTATTGGGTTTAATTACTTTATAGGCTCTTAGAGCTTAAGTTGTTTTCTATTGCACTCTACCTGGCATTTATAAATGCACATAGTGCAATCTAGAGGTTTCACATGCTTTAATTACCTAAGCATATCATTTATACAAGTCTAGAAACTGGCAAAATGAAGAATGGGAGAAAGTTTTGGGGGAAATAAATAGGATTGTGGTTTTATCTTCTGGGACTTTAGCTGTTTGAAGGAAACTAAGGTTTGTGGAGGCTGCTTTGCCTAAACAAGGCACAGTCATTCCACCTAAACTGATGAGAGAAAAGCAAACAAATCCTAAACTCACCTGTTGACACTGTTCTCCAACAGAGATTTCAAATTTCCAACAGGCAAAATATGCATTTCTTTTAATATATTTTTTAAAACTGGGCTCACAGGTAAAATATTACCACCTTCAGTGAATCCACACTGGTTTTCCCTGTAGGTACACAAGCTAGGAAATAAAATGGCACAGGTATTTTACTTGTGGTTTTATTTCTCTGAAAGGATCAGTAAATTCAGATGAGTTTCTACACCTCAGGGACTTCTTGGTCCCCAAACATCTGGGTGATGAGGCTGGAACAAGGCCTTTGAAAATAATATCTTCACTTGTAGAGGAATACAACCAAATTAAATGCATGTAATTAGTGATGTGTTCCAATCTGTACATGGGCAGCTGTATGGTTGGTGCTGTGTAAATATTACAGAGATAAACAGGAGTAATGAAGATCAGGAAGTGCCTAATTAGGCATGAAGTAATTTGGAGTTAGATAGATTGTGGACAGATCAGTTTCAGAAACTAATGAGTGAAGCACAAGTGCCCTATGTATCATCCAGAGTAGATGAAGAGGATTTATAAGGATATTTGCCCAAATATCACATCTGCCATTAGTTTAATAAAAAATTAGCATAGAGTTCAAGTCTGGGATTTAGGAGACCTGGTGAGTGCAAAGCAGAGGTGTCCAAAACTTGCTAGAAAGCACACAAGCTCTTGGTAAGTTCAGAAAGACCTTCCAAAGAAGACTTTTTGGAAGGAAGGGAAACAAATCTTGTTACACAGTCAGCTTTGATGTTTTAGGGGCCTTTTGATGTATTTGTGTCTACCTAAAAAGTGGTATGTATGGCAGGGGGGTTGGACTAGATGAGCTTTGGAGTCACTTCAGCCCAGACATTCTGGGATTCTATGATCTTTTACAGCCTGGTCCCTACATGCTATCAAGTGAAGGAGGAAGACTTCCACCAGGGGCAGCAGGTATTAAACCCAGCCCTTTATGGTGATGCAGAATCCTACATCTCAGCTCTATTTTGTCTTCATGTAATACTTGATTTGCTTTTTAAATTCTTTTTGCTTTTCTCACTGGCCTCCCTCTACTATGTAAAGGAGATACTGCTATGATGGTGTTTGGGGTTTTTTCCTGCAACAAAATGCAAGGTGGAGGCCACCCATTCTGTAAGTCTGCCTTCAGAAGGATTGAGCATTGCTTTGTCACCCCACAGCTCCTGGCACAACCTGGCTTCTCACACTGTCTTGGCAGTTGTATCTCTTCTCTTTGTTAATCCCTACAAACACAAGCAAGTGCCGTGGACTCAGTTACTGTCTGAAGAAGATAAATTGAACCTGGCTTTGTCTTCAGTTCTGAGCATGAATTCAAAGTCCCCTGTGGAAGGAATTGAGGCTAAAAAGGGTCATCTGCTCTGAGCTCTCAGGGATCAGGCAATCAGCACACATTTTCTATTGAGATAAATCAGTTTTTATTTGAAGTGTAGGCATCTTCCTTAGTTTAAATAAAATAATGTCTTTCTTTGTTTTTATTTAGAATGTTACTTAAGTTAAAGGAAAAAAAAATGTTGAAAGTTTGGCAAGAGGTAGAAGCACGTCCAGTTGATTGCAGTATTAATGAAGAGGGGAAAGCAAATTCAGGTTTGGAGGATTCAGCTATATAAAAGGTAGCTGACAAAAGAATCAGCTTTTTCAGACATAGCTTCTGGCTGCAGTAGATAGGAGCTTTTTGGAAACAACTCTGTCAAAGTAAATGACTCAAAACAAGCAGCTAGTAGGTCGTCTCCAAGGGAAATGAAGCTGTGGTCATTGTCTAAATAAATGAGATTACAAGAAAGAAATACTTGACTCCACCAGCATTTTATATTCCTCACTAAAGAGCCTCGAAGGTGCCCTGTGAAAATGTCATAATGGCTTCACTGTCTCCACCTTCAAATGTGTTTCTCCCAAGAACACCTAGTACATAAACAAAACCATGTCTGCTGTCCCTCATCTTCTGTGTGAAGCAGTGATGGGTTTTGATGGCTGGCTCTTGGCCTCTCCTTTCTGTCTCTTGGTTATCTTTATTCCTCCATACTGTGCCTTCCCTCCTCTTTGAAGAAATCCTCTTTTACTTATGTAATTGTAGCTTCTTGGTTATTTAGAAATCTTGTCCAAAACCCTCCCAATTTTCAGGACTGTGTTTCTGTCTCCATTTTCATCATTTTCTCTGGCTTTAGAAGATGGCCCTATCTGACTGTCTGTACAGTCTGTTCCATGGTCTGAATCTGTGATTGAGACTGTCCTCATCAGATCATGACTGTGTTACTTTGCCCTACTTAAATGTAGTAACACAAACCTCACTCACTTGTTTTTTTGCTTCATTTTTGTTGTTTTAGTTCCTTTGTATCGTTCACACAAATGCATCTGTCGTGGATGTGCATCTTGAACAAGGAATTTCACTTCTCTGCAGTTTCACTGGCTAGCAGGAATAGCTCTTTCATTTTTTGACTCTTCTGCCTGTTTTTGGCTGGACTGTTCAGCTCGCATCTCATTCCCTCTGTGTTCATTTGTTCAGGGCAGGGCTCAGTGAGGTTTGTTAGTACTCTTGTGTGATATGCCTGTATCCAAGGGTCATGAAAAGCATTGCAGCTTAGAGGGTCGATTTGATGCCATGTTTTAAAGCAGAGAAATAGATGTGTGAAGAAGCCAACCAGCCCAGATTTGGGAAGTGAACTGATAGTGTTCCTCTGTGTGTCCTGGGAGGAATTCCTTGGTGTACTCCCTTCCCAACTTCAGGTAGAAAACAGGTTCATCCTATTTTCCTTTTCTATGTGGATCATATGAGATGATGCTTCTCCTCTAAGGCTCTGAAATCAAAAGCCTGACTTTTGAAGTGATACTTACCCAACTCAGAAAGTCTTCTTTTCTTTTTCTCTTCTGTCTCTTAGACTTATTTCCAACAATAGGATTGCAACAATATATGCCTTTGTGTCCTTCTGTTAAGAGACACCTTTGAGCAGCAGCTAATTAAACCTACCACACATTTGGCATGACATTAAAATTCTTTCTTTTTTTTTTCCTCATCTACTGTAGCTGTTTATGACATTTGATTAGTCGCCCAGTAATTAACATTTCTGAGGACTGTCATTTCAAGTGAGTGAGAAGAAATGGCAGCAGTGTCTGATATGTTTTCTCCTTCTAGATTGTCAGTTTTATTGAGCTGCAATAAGCAATTAGCACATCCAGATTCTCATCTCTTTCTTACAGACCTGCATAAATGGCAGCAGTGTCTGATATGTTTTCTTCTAGATTGTCAGTTTTATTGGGCTGCAGTAAGCAATTAGCACATCCAGATTCTCATCTCTTTCTTACAGACCTGCATATAAGGGTTCCAGAGCACTGGGACAGGCTCCCCAGGGAGGTTGTGGGGTCTCCTGCCTTGGAGACTTTTCAGCCCCATCTGGATGGGTTCCTGTGTGACCTGCCCTGGACTGGATGGTCCTGCTCTGGCAGGGGGTTGGACTCAGTGATCTCTGGAGGTCCCTTCAACCCCTGACACTCTGTTTCTGTTTCTTTACCTACCTGTGCTGTAGTTACAAAGGAGAGACCGTGGCTGCTCAATTTTGATCTGCCATGGAGGGCACACCTCATGTCTTGGCACTGCTCGAGGGAAGGAGGGAGTGCAGAGTCTCTGCAGTTTTCCTGCTCAATCCAGCACGTTGTGTTTGCTCTGTGACACACATGAGGTTATATTTGAGGCATTTATTATGTTTTATGCCTGAATTTAAGAGTGTCTGTGGTGGGTTGGAGCAAAAACTGTCTTGGAGAAGACTGTTACAACAGGGCAGGCACCTGCTCATACTTCCTCAGCACAATCCTTGGGTCTAGCAGCTCATACCTCAAGGGCTGTAGTGTTTTCCTAGTGTTTAACAACCCTCAATACAATTATCTTTGGGGAATTTATCCTTTTAAACCCATATGCACGTTTAGCATCCATAATGTTCTGCAGTGAGAAGTTCCATCATTTATTTAGATGTTGCCTGAAGAACTGTGGGTTTGCTTTGAGTTTTCCTATCTTACAGATCTAGCACCTGCTAGTTCTGGTATTCAGGCCATACAATTGTTCCCTATTTGTTGTCTTCTGGGACAAAATTATTTTGTAGACCTCAGTTGTATTTTCATCTCTGATTTTTCTCTTTTTCCAGCTCTGAAGAGTTCTACTCTTTAGTAGAGACTTAGAGAATCTCTCTGCATTTGTACTGGGGCATAATAATAATATAGATAATATAGTAGATAATATAGTAGATAATATAGTA
>NW_008620365.1:0-339 GCF_000691845.1 Merops nubicus | reverse complement strand
GCTGGCAGCACGAGAGGGCAGTGGGGGACCCCGAGCTGCCACCCTGCAGAGGGTCTCAGGGGGCAAGGACAAGGGAGGGACCTCTCAGCCTTACCCAGTATCTCAGAAGGGTCTTCCTTCCCAAAATCGGGGGTGAGGTAGGGGCTGGGGGGTGGCTCTGCCGCTGTGGAAGGCAGCACGAGAGGGCAGTGGGGGACCCCGAGCTGCCACCCTGCAGAGGGTCTCAGGGGGCAAGGACAAGGGAGGGACCTCTCAGCCTTACCCAGTATCTCAGAAGGGTCTTCCTTCCCAAAATCGGGGGTGAGGTAGGGGCTGGGGGGTGGCTCTGCCGCTGTGGAA
>NW_008620364.1:474-874 GCF_000691845.1 Merops nubicus | reverse complement strand
GCCCCGAGCCCCTGGCTGCAGGGGGGCCCGGGAGGAGCCGGGGTTGGCACCCACGGGGCCCTGTGCAGGTACCGGGACTACAGGAACGCCGACGACTACAGCTACACCGTGCAGTTCTGGCACATCTTCGCTGCCCGCCTCGCCTTCCTCATCCTCTTCGAGGTGAGAGCCAGGAGGAGGCTGGGGCAACGGGGCAGGGTTTTTTTTCCCTCTGCAGCACGTGGCTCTGTGCGTCAAGCTGATCGCAGCCTGGTACATCCCCGACGTGCCCAAGTCGGTCAAGAACACGTTTCTGGACCAAAAACACAGCAACCTTCGCAAAGAGCTGAGGTGGGTGATGCCCCAGGGGTGCCAGGGAGGGCAGAGCCCGGCAGGAGAGCTGCCCGGCTGCAGGAGCCCC
>NW_008620364.1:0-231 GCF_000691845.1 Merops nubicus | reverse complement strand
CCAGGTGGCCTTGAGGCACTCACGGGCAGGGAGATGGGTCCCACCTGAGGCAATTCAGCACTAGCACTCCCCCGAGGAAGGGCCTGCTTGGCTTCTGCTCTTCCTTCAGGAAAAGAAAAGCTCCAAGCTAAAACAAGGGAGCAACTTCCCCCAAATTTTTCATTTAGACGTTGTTTAGAAAAAAAAAAAAAAGAGCATTTATTCAGGAGAGAGAAGCGAAGCAGCTGAGGG
>NW_008620363.1:51691-51920 GCF_000691845.1 Merops nubicus | reverse complement strand
CCGAGAGCCGGCCCGGCAGCCGCAGGCCAGCTGCCTCCCTTATTTTAGGAGCTGGCTTTTCCGGCAGCTCCGCCTGGTTGAAAAAGCCAAATTGTGACACTCCTTTATGAAACTCTTCTCGTCTTCCGAAATCCTCGCCTATCTCCGCCTCCAGTTGGCGGGTGGAAGCTGTCAGGGAAGTGTCAGCGTGGCTCCGCGAGCCCGCGGGGCTTGGCGCTTTGCCGCCGGG
>NW_008620363.1:10976-51585 GCF_000691845.1 Merops nubicus | reverse complement strand
AAGGCACTCGCGGATAGAGGGAAAACCATCTGCCCTCGGTGTTTTATCTGGTGGTTTTTCGGAGTGTGCTGGCTGCGTAACACCTCTGGGGAATGGCGTTGTGTTGTATATGCTGGCGTGCTTTCGTCATCTGCCATGTGGGGAGGCCTTGCTGTGAGAACGAGAGTTAACAGAGGGGAAGAAAGTACATTGGTATGGGTGCCACCAGGTTTTTCATCAGAAAGTGTGCCTCATATTGCTTTTCGGTCATGGAGCAGGTGAAGTTTGCTTCCGGTCTATTTGAGGCTTCATGTTTACAGGAAGGAGTTCCTTCCTGAAGTTTGATGTGAAGCCCTGCTAACAAGCAGGGAAACTTAGTACGGACCTAATTAAATATTGGCAGCATTTAACTGGCTGTTTATTGATTTTGAGAGATAACAGGCCGCCAAGGAAAGGTTCTGTGAAAGAGGAAGAAGCTTAGTACAGTGCCAAAGGAAATTTGCCCTGAAGTACAAGTTCAGCTAAACACTCCCTATAAAAATCCCATGTCAATGCAGAAGTTTTTTGTGTGTTAGAAACAGCCATTTCCCTCACAAGTTTAAAGAAATAACTATTCCCCACTGGCTCCCAAAAATTACAGGATTACAGCAGAGCTAATTGCCAACAAAGGTGAAACAGACTTCTTCCAAAAAAACAAGTGTCAAGATTTTTATAGGTGTTTTAATTGGTGCAAATAACTGTGCTTTTAAAAATCCATCTCTTCTTAAAAGTGCTTTAGGCCTTTTATAAAAGCAGTGGTTGCATGCACAATCTCACACATACTTTTTTGACTTACACTCTGTGGTTGGCTAAGTATGAAAAAGACTACTGAAGTACTTTGGTATTAAAGGTGAGCCCTAGCTTACTGTCAAATGTGTTCATAAAGAGCAACAGTCCTAAAATCTTTCTCATCTCTGAGGCAGTAATGTGAAGGCCATGGAACCTCCTCTTGACCCTTTTCCATGCATGGATAATGTAGCTGCCAAAAAACCCCACCTTCCAGTCACTGAAACATGGTTTTGTGTATATGTATTTGATTTATTATTTGATCATACGTGATGCCATCCCTTCTAGACAGATGGCTAGTCATTACTATTGATATAAACTGAGTTAAGAAAGTATGTTTTAAAAAAAGGGAGTTCTTTATTACATTCCTTTTTATTTTTTTTTTTTTGGTAACTCAGCTGGCCATCAAGCTGCAAAGGAGGAAGACAGAAGTTACAAAGATACCGTTTGTGGTTTTTGTCACTTACTTGAAATTATGATTCCTGAAGTTTTTAAACATCAGATGCTTATTTTTTATACTTGTTCTGTGCCCCGATGACCTTTTTATTTCTCCCGCAGTTATAATTTCTGTTTTTAAAACCATCTTCATGGTGACTTGAAATGGCATGTTTTCAAAACAGAAAGTACTATATGCTTGTTACAGCTGTTCATTGCTCATTGAGGTTAGTGTTTCCATGCTGTCTTCAACTAGGTCCTTGTTTTAGGTCCTTTCTCTGCAAGCTGTTTCTAAATTTTGTGTAAGTTTTCAATGTGACATCTCAGGGATGCATCTGTTCTGTGAGTTTGCACTGTAAGACCTTCTTATATTCATTCTTGCCACTTTAGTTTCATGCATTGTTCGTCGTGCTGATCCAGAAAAGGTAGTCATTCCCAAAAGACACCTGTGTGGAATATCTGAGACACAACTTCCTTGCCCGGGTATTTTGACTTTTGTCAACGTATTCTTTAGAGAGTTGTCTTTTCTTTATTGTGCTCAACTCTGAAGGGCCTTTGTGGCTATTGCGTCTCCTCTCTGTTTCATCTACTAGTGGGACAGTGGCTATTGCCTCTGGTACATTTAAGCAGACTTCACTTCTAATATCTGCAAGATACTAACACCTGAAAAAAAAAAAAAAAAAGAAAAACCACCACTTTCTGCAAGGAAGAGGCATTATTTTCAGCTGTTGGAAAACTGAATACTGACCTTCTGAGCTTCCTTCCCATTCACTCATGTTTTGTAGTGAAGGACTCATCTGTTGGGACAGTTTTTGTCTTCATTTTTTATGTTTAACTGTCTGTCTACAACTGTCAGCAGTTGTGCTGTATTTGGGTGGTAAGATCCTATTGCTGTTTCTAAAAATGCTTGAGTTCTTGGTCTTGAGATCCTGGGGTCTAGGTAGAGAACAGGGCTTTGCAGGCATTTCATAAAATCATAGAATCCTTTAGGTTGGAAGGGACCTTTAAGATCAAGTCCAGCCATCAAGCCAACACTACTGACTCCTCTGCTAAAACAGAATCAGAATCAGATTCTGTCAGGGTTGGAAGGGACCACAAGGATCACCCAGTTCCAACCCCTCTGCCATGAGCAGGGACACCTCACACTAGATCAGGCTGCCCAGAGCCTCATCCAGCCTGGCCTTAAAGACCCCCAGGGATGGGGCCTCAACCACCTCCCCTGGCAACCCATTCCAGGGTCTCACCACTCTCATGGTGAAGAACTTCTTCCTCACATCCAGCCTGAATCTGCCCACTTCCAGCTTTGCCCCGTTCCCCCTAGTCCTGTCATTATTCAATATCGTAAAAAGTCCCTCCCCAGCTTTCTTGTAGGCCCCCTTAAGATACTGGAAGGCCACAAGAAGGTCACCTTGGAGCCTTCTCCAGACTGAACAGCCCCAACTCTCTCAGTCTGTCCTCGTAGGAGAGCTGCTCCAGCCCTCGGATCATTCTCGTGGCCCTTCTCTGGAGCTTTTCTGTAGCTCGGGTAGTACAGTCACCTTTTCTCTTACTCCAGCCTCAGGAGCAGAGATATTTACTTGTCTGGGATATGTTGCATCTCATGCCTTACCTATAAGTTTCTTTTTACGCTTATAATTGTAGGGCTCTCTAGGAAGTGTATTTACCTGGGTGGATGCTGAAGTGCAGTTGTGCTCGTGCCCTCCCTGTGGGGTTGAAGGGGGCACCTGTGTCTCTTCCTGGGCACAGGTTCTGCTTGCATGGAACCAATGGTGCGGTGGGAAAGAAAGGTTTTATGCCCTGTGAAGTCAGGAGTCATTTCATTTTTCAGAGTCATAAGACAGTGTCACAGCTCTTTGGAAGTAAACAGTATTACTGTTCTGTATTACACTGTACTCTTTCTGGCACTGAGAGTTGTTTTGTTAAAAGAGCTTTGGGCTTCGTATCTTCTCATCCTTGTGTCTTCTTTGTGGCTTCAGGACCTTAATATGTTCGGACAATAGTACCCTTCTGTCATGTGTAAATTTGTGCTGGGAGAACTGTATAAATCCATATTTGTTCAGACTTTTTCAAGGCTTAGCATATTTTTTCAAAGGTTTAATTTATTCTGAATTTAAAGCTGCTGAAAGGAGTATGATCACTGAGTGGAGTGAGCTGTAGACAGATAAATGACTATGCAAAAATGACACAGCAGCGATCCGTATTTATACTTCATCACTTTAACGTGTTAGCTCAACTCATTCATTATATAATTTTTTATTCCTTTTCAGAAAACAAGCTGCATTCATTATCATCCTTTTTGTTGTTAATGATGTTTTGTTATATTAGCTTGCAGTTTTGAGAAAACACGGAGGACAACATTATGAAGTTTAGCATATTACTTCTTCAACTCTAGTGCGAGTGGTTGAAACATACTCTTCTCTGCAAAGTAAACAAATAAAACTCTTGACAACTAGGAGACAAATACATGAGGTGAGAGACAAATTTCTGCATCAGTCTCTCAACTCCAGGTATGCCTTTACAGGTCAAATGTTAGTTTTGTAAAAATACATATACAGAAGCCTGTGTGAAAATGTACTTTTCCTATGGAAGTAAGTAATTCTTTTGCTCCCCTGTATAGTCCCAACTGAAAACAACACATTCCGAGTCTCCTTAGTTCACAAAGTCTGAATTGTTCAGTGTGTTGTGATTGTCTTTTTTTTTTTTTTTTTAAATATGGGATGTGATATAATGGTGATCTGGGAGCCTAGTTAAACATGTGTGTTTACACATGCAGTGATAATTAAAGCAATACTCTCAATCCCCCATTCTTTATTTGGCAAGTGAAAGATGTTTATATTACAGCCTTGAAAGATAAGGCAATTGCATTTATGGTCTCTGTTTCCATAACATCCTTCCAAATTTGTACTAAATTTTTCTTGCTAGTCTGTATTACTTTGCAAATGGGTGCTATGGGCTCTTGCTCCCTGTCTTGAAAATTACATGATCTCTTTCCTTCCCACCCTTTTTCCTGTGCATGGAACTCATAAGAAAACGCCACCTGTTTGTACTGAGCTTGGAGCACATTGTTTTTTGAAAGGTTAAAATGATTTTGCCAGGTACAGTTTAATAATTTCTGTGTTGTTTGTGTCAGAAGACGTGCTATGTGGTACCTTTTAGTGGGATTACAGCATGTCTGAAATGTTTCATAAAACAAACACTTTAATCAACCCTGTAGTAATAACACTGTACTCTTAATATAAGAGCTTTCATCCTGGAGGTTGTAATAATCTCCAATTTGTAGTGCTACAGCCAGCAGAACTTAATATGCAAATCTCATTGTGAAATGCACTCAAATCCGGGGTGAAATGTGATGAGCGATTAACAATGCACGGTAGCACTGAATAAGAAGTTCCGATCTAAGGTGAAGAAAATATTGTGTTAATTGTCAGCAGATTCTTGGCTTTGGTACAAAGTGATTCATTAGGTATGCTGAAAGCATACACTCAGGTATTGCAGCAGTGGAGGTACATGCTGCTTGCCTGAAGAGACTGTTGGACCATCTCTTATTGCCATTACCCAGACTATCATGTTCTGTTCAGGTTCTCCTTCTGCACCGATGTCTTTCTGTCCAAGGCTACATGAAGGCACATTTTTCAGCTTTTGAAGCTAAAGAGTGGAACAAAAGGCTTTCAGTTCTTGTAAAGCATTAGCAAAGACATGCATATGCATTCATGCGGACACTTTCTACATTTCAAAATGTCCCATTTCTACTTGTGGATGTAGGTGTTGGGACAGATAGGGGTCCAAGTTCTTGGGCTTTCTGGAAGAGAACAGCCGCCATAGTTCACTGGCACACAGAAGCCGTTTTATCACATTCAGATTTCGAGTGCCTTTTAAAAAATTCCTGTCAACAAGAAGTTGATTCTTGTATTGTAAAAGTTTAGCTCCTTTATGGAAGGAAGGCTTTGACACCCAGCCTCATCTTCCCTTGTGTAGACATACGTGTATATGCATCTTCTTTGGGTTCTTTGTTCTCGCACAAAATGGATTCCTCTTCTCTAGGCTAAA
Source organism: Merops nubicus (assembly GCF_000691845.1). Taxonomy (NCBI): domain Eukaryota; kingdom Metazoa; phylum Chordata; class Aves; order Coraciiformes; family Meropidae; genus Merops; species Merops nubicus. The sequence goes on along the minus strand of NW_008620363.1, from coordinate 46,299 downwards.
CAATCCCAGTTTCCTCAGCTGCTCCTCATAAGACAAAGGTTCCAGCGGGAACCTCTGTTCTTCCAGATTTTGTGTGTTTTCCTCCCACTGTGTGCTGCTGGGACCAGCTTGGCTTCTTTTTCTTGACCTTCGCTATAGGTGATGGTGGGGCTGCTGTTAGGTCCTCACAAAGCTCTCTCTGCTCCAGGCTGGGCCAGCCCTGTTCCCTCAGCCTCTGCCCACAGCGCAAGTGCTCCAGCCCTGGCTGTCTTGGTGGCCTTTTGCTGAAGTCACTCTCTTTTATCAGCGTGGCCCCTGGACTGGGAAGGCCAAAACCGGATGCAGTATCTCGATGAGGTCCAATGGGTGCTGACCAGTGGGGGGCGACCACTTCCCTTGGCTGGTTGGCTGGGCTCATGTTAATGCACCCCGGGATGCTGGTGTCCCTCTCTGCTGCCAGGGCGTGCTGCTGGTTCCTGTTCGGCTTGCCATCTGGCAGGAGCCCTGAGCCCTTTTCAGCAGAGGGGACTGTGTCACTATGCTGCTGACAGGGATTTTCTTTCCCAGGAATGGGACTCCGTGTTTGTCCCCCTTGAATTGCATGAGGGTCTTGCTGGCCCATTCCTCCAGCCCATCTAGGTCCCTCTGAATGGCAGCCCTGCTTTTGAGTGTGTCAGCTGGTCCTCTCAGTTTGATGTCATATGAAAACTGGATGAGCCGTACACCTATGGTCCATTCTGGGATGTGCCTTGTTTACTGGCTGTATTGGTGATCTGGAGGAGAAGTATTCATGCCTTCACTTCAGCATGCTCCATATGTGCATCGTATTCTTTGCTTATATCCATTTTTGCCTTTCCTGTTATTAACTTGGAGAGCTTGCGTCACCTTCGCCATTTTTTTTTTTTTTTTTGCGTGCTGTACTAGAAGGAAACTATGTTGTGTTCTTGCTTTCTTCAGAAACATAAGCTGGCTAAAATAAAAAAGACATGCAAGTAGGAGAACCGGCATATGTTGATCACTTAACTGATGACCCCAGAGAAGGGGGGAATGAAGAGGAATGGCCCTCTCCTTCACTTATAGTTGCCATCCCCGATAGCTTGCTGCTTCACTCTTCACTTTGCTTTGACCAGTCTTCAGAGCCGTTCTAAAATTGAAGTGTATCTCCCTGGAAATGAAGTTCTTCATCAGTAAACTTGACCTTTTTATTTTCCATTTTTTTTATTGGGTTAGTAATAAAAGGTTGTTGTCTTTATGAAAGTTTGAAATAGAACATTCTTTCCAAAACAAAGCAGGAAAATGTACTTAATTTCCAAAGTATGGAAACTGTGCTGCAGATATCTTGTAAAAGGTTATCTAGCTGATTTGTTTGGGAAAAAAAAAAAGAAGATAGGTTTGAGCAAGAAAATTCTAAAATCAGATTTTTGAGACACTAAGATCTAGAAACTAAAACTGTTTGCCTACTTCTGTCCGTCTGTACATTTCCATCTATGTATTTACAATTCTGTATCTGTAATCCCCTATATTAAATTAGAAAATCCTTTATAACATTGCAAGTCTTTCCAGATCAGCTAAATTACAGCAGTAGCATTACTTCATCCCATTTGCAGTTGTCATCCTAGAATTAGATAATAACTTTCTGTTGAAACTAGGATTGCATAGCAATATTAAGATAATTTCTTTACTCATGTTTGCTTTGAGAATGCTAACTGTGATGCCACTAGTCAAGCAATGGCATTCCGGAGGTGATTAAGAGAAGTTAAATCAAGTTTAAACCACAGTTATAGTTAGATAAGCAATATAAGACGCGATCCATCTATCCAGACTTTTATAGTATTTCAAATTTGCTTGTTTTCCTCTATAGTTTCAAAAGAGTACTGATTCAATTTTCAGCATATTCAAAGGAGTTTATTTTTATAGATGGTCCTACTGATTAACATGTTTTAACTTCACCACAGGATTGATTTAGTTTTTTTTTTCTTTTCCAAATTGAGGCAGTGTATCTGCACATGTTTATTGTATCAGGAGGGTCCTCACTTTTTACTTTTCTGTCTTTGAAGTGTTTAAAGTCTGGTTCATATTGTAGACAAAGTTATCAAGAAAGTAGTATGATACTGGTTTACTACTTCTGAAACTGCTTAAATTGTAATTTCTAGTGTTTTCCTATTGGATGTAGAGACCTAATTTAACATCAGAGTGAGTGATATAAGGGCAGAGTTTAGCCTAATTCTTTGTTTTGCATTGAGCATTCATGAGAAGAAGTGGTTTAGAATCCTGGCCTTTGCTTCTGGTGTTTGCTTGTTCTCTGATGCGTGGATGGTCTTGGATAAAAGCTTTTGTTGAAGTATTGCACTGAAAATTATATAATTGCTTGTCAGCTCATTCACTTCATTACTGTTGTGGAGGTAAAATGCTTCTGTATTCCAGCAAGTAGGAGAGAGGCCTCTGCATTGGATATGTACCATGCTTTCTTAAATAGTCTGTAGACACTAATATTTTTCTCCCCTCTCTATTTCAGACTCCAGGTAGAGGTGGGTCTCAGAGCTCGGATTCGGATTCATCTGCTGCACCCGGAAATGCCGTGGACATGAACAGTGAAGGCTCCTCTGAGGTACTGTACATTGGACTGGAGTCTGAAACCTTGGGTGCTGTTTCTCTGGTCCCTGAAATTGTTGGAAGTAACTTCTGATGCAGTACCTGAATAACAGCTGTACTAAATAAATCTCAGAACTGTTTCCTTCCAAGAATTGGTGGTTACTTTAAAAAAAAAAAAAAAAAAAAAAAAAAAAAAAAAAAAAAAAAAAAGGCTATGCCATACTTACTTGGAACTGTTAATTAGGCTTATCTATCCGGTCACGAGTGATCCTTCCTGTAATCCTAGAGATGAATTACCCAGGTAAAAAGCAGTGAGGCATAAGCTTAAGACTCCTCATGAATAAATCTTTTATGAGAGTTCTGAAAAACGAGGCTTAACATTTTATTACACTTACACTCCCTTTTCACCTTGCTTCTGCTAAGCTATAATGTAGACTGGAAACTTCCTCCCTGTGAAATATCAAACGTGTTGGATTTTGTTTGGTGTTGGTGTAGAGATCTACCATTTGTAAATCCTGTCCGCTTTTTATGTGCTGTATGGCATGCTTAACCAGCAGAATAAGTTGTTATTCTTGCTTCCATCCCATATTACAATGTATTTAAATTTACATTGTTGTCAAATATTAACTCTGAAAAATGCAAACTGACTTCTCTGGCTGTTGAATCTAGTTTGTGCAAATGTAGCCTGATTACCTAACTTGAAAATGTTTCAAGCTTAGCATACAAATTCAGTGCAAGGTTAATTACTCCTATTACAGCGCTAGAGGGAGTAAAGTGCTCTTTCTTATATTGGATAAAGTGTGTGATGATTCAAATACTTCTATATTGTCTTTCATAAGAGATAAGAGAAACTTTCACTGCTGTTCAAAATCCTAATGCCTTCCATCTGTGCATCTGCTTATTTCATATTCCTTGAAACCTTATTGCAATCAGTATAGTCAGACATGTCTTAATACTTTTCTGCATGTTATATGTCACACATTTATGAGTCCTGATCTGTTTTGTATGCATATTTACACCGTCCCTGAAGCAAGTAAGTACTCTTAAATAGCAGACTAAAATCTCTTTACTTTGGTAATAAATTAAAGGCATAAAAACGTGCAATGCAATAACTGCTTCTTTCCAAAGTATGGTAAAATTGCACAGTTCTGTTGACAGGAGTGCAGTATCACTGACTGTATAGCTGGTAGGTGTCACAAGGTATCTTACTACTGATGTAGTAGTATTTCCTTGATGCAGGACAAGCTTTCCAAGTGGTGGTGTGCCTGCGCTATTGCACCATTGTCTTTTCTTGCTGCTGAGTCAAAACTGGATGAAATCAAAGGCTGCAGTGTCACTTCTGGTTGATGCTATAGAACATGAAAAAGTATCTTCTAGTTGTCAGTAATTCCACCACCTGTGGCAACAAGTGGGGTGTTCTTCTTAGCATATAATTTCAAAATCTGTTTGAAATTGAGCTCTGAAGCTGGTGTTGGGTTCTTACTCTCCTGAGATTAATGTGTTACAACTTGAGCCTTTCTGTTGTTCTTCCTTTTCCTGCACAGCTGGCCTGAGGTGTTGTCTCTCTGAGAGCTTCTCTCCATGAGCACTGCAGCCAGACTTTGCAGAATGTTTACTCTCCATTTTATCATTATTTTCCCACTCATTCTCCAGTATTGTGTAAAGTCAGGGATCTGATTGACTTATTTTCACTTCGGTTTCTTGGCTAGATTTTATGGTTTGTATTGCTCCAAGATTCAAATGGAGAATAATTATTAAATCTGTGCACATTCTCTTGATTCCTGCCTCCTCAAGCCTGGTTGAAATCAATCCTGGTTTTTGAGAAAGGTAGTGTGAAACAAAATGAGGGGGGAATTCTGAATTCAAACTGCTCCTTGTTCAAGGAGAGGTGAAAATCTGTTTTAGTCCTGTCTGTGACCACATCAGCGCTTCAGATCACACATAGACCTGTAATTGAGTCTAGATAAATGTTTTACTTACTATGAAATCTGCCCAAGGAGGAAATGTTTGAGCCTATCGTACTTTTTTAGCTTAGGTCTCAGTGTAACTCTGTCTGCAGTACAGGGTTACTAAATATTCTATGTTTGCAGGGAGTCCAGCAGCGTGCTTATGCTTTCATTGGTGTAATGTTGCAGTGCTAGCTAGACAGGTTTGCCACAGACATCCTTTTTGGAAGGGACCTGAAGCCTTTCATGCATGCAGGGGGAGTTGTGTTCACTCTATTCTGCCTGTCTCTGTAGTGCTTTGCCATGGAGGTGTGGGCATCCTCCAGCCAGCACTTGACTGTCCACCCTGTTATTTCTACGTGCTTAAACACGTAGCCTGTCTTGAAAATGTAATGCTCTTGTTCTTCAGAAACTGATTTAACTTTTGGCTTTGATAAATCTTTGGTGACCATGCTGAGGAGGTTTGTGTTTTGGTATTTTTTGTCACTTCTACCAAGGAAGGTGCATGCTTTTCCCTATGTGAGCATGCCAGCCAGGTGTGCAGCTGCACTGGTGCCCAGGCCTCTCCTGCTGCCCCAGACTGGCTTGTTAATTTACGTGGGTATTTCTGCAGTCCCAGCATGGCACCATGTCTCTCTCTGTGAAATATCTGGACACCCTTATGGGAAACTGCATGATGGGTCTGACACGGTGCCTTATAATGCCCATCCACAGTTTGTTCCGCAACTTAGTCTGTCGTGTGGAGGGGGTACCAAAAGTGTCTGGAAAACACCAAGTGGTATTATGCAGCATGGTGCTAGCTTTTAAAGTGTGTTTTACTTTGATTTATTTTCATGTTAATAACTATTCCTTCTTGCCTTCTTCATGGTATTGATACGTGGTTTGCAAAAGCTTTCTTTCCAAAGGGAAAACAGACTTTGCTTTTGGTAATAGCAGAGAGCTTTCAGCGTAAGAATTTGAACAGCGTTTGATTCCAAATCTGCTTTTTTGTCTTTAATGGTTTCTTAAAAAGAAATATGCATTTTCACAGGGCTTCATCTGTCCACTGTGTATGAAAGTGTGTGTAACTCCTACTGATCTGTCTGAACATTACCAGAATGAGCACAATGGGACAGAAGGAAGACAGGAGCTTCGTGACCTGCCAGCTTTTACTGTGGGTCTTGTTTATTTTGTTTCAATAGCTTTGGTAATGGGTTGCTTTAAATGAGCATACATCTTTTCTTGTGGCTTGGGTGTCAGCTTCTTAAGTTGCTTCATTTGATTCCTTGCTGAAACACGATTTCATCTCTTATGTATTATTCCAAAGTATACATTCAGTGGAACAATTAATCTATGTGTAACCTTCTTGTTTGCAGTTTTCTGTCACATGGAACGTTCATGGTATTGGGAGGCTTGCATTCACTGATGTATTCTTTTTGAACAGCGTTTGCCTGATTTTCTTGTAAATAAGACTATTACGTTCACATCAGACTCAGTATAGTGATAAACGCGGGATCAGATCTGGTACATCCTTTGCGAATAGAAATGTTTCAAATTCTCATTAGCTAACTATTTTTAAAACATATTTCTAGTGGAAAATAGGTACATTGGGTAGAAGGTAGAGCAGAGGTTGGGAACATAAAAAGTTTAGGCACTTCTTGAACATATCTAAGAACCATAAATACTGCAGCAACTCTATAAATATAATGATAAACTAAATTTTGTAATCTAGAATTTTGTTGGAATTTTTTTATGCCCCTAACAAAATGCAAAGATTGTTTCAGTTAAATATAAATAATAGTGCATGTCTAAATTTTTCCAGTTGTGGAGTGTGAAACTGCACAATTAAAGTGTTTAATCTATCTGAATTTTTCCTGCTGTGAACCTTCACAGAGCAGATGTGGTTCTGGGGGCAGGCAGCTCACTGTGCACTAAATTGGTTTGTATGCAGGTGACATTTTGTATTCTTTCTGCCGACATTACTTCAGTCGAGTTTTGAAATCAAAGTGTTTATTCTGGGCTTTGTGAGTTATGTGATTTTATTGTTTGTTGCAGTATACATTTGCTAAGTAGTGCTTTTTTTCCTTCTCTACACTCAGTGAGTATTTACACTTTATTTTTGAAGGGTAAACTTCAAATGGTGGGATGCTATTTCCAATGGTGGTGAAAGCCAACAGTACACTGAAATAGATACTAGATCTCTATTCAAGGATGAAGTGAGATCTTGTTAAAGTGAGCAGAATCTTTGGTAAAACTGACCCACGCTGCTCTCCAAGAGCGCCGAGGGATTTTGTCAGAGCCAGGACAACTGGGGACTGGCTTTTGATTGACTCCTTGCTGCCTCATGTTGAAGCAGAGACCATCTGCAGGGCTCTGTTCATGGTCAAGTCCACTTTTTATTTTCTTTATTATCTGGTCACAATGCCAGCGCCTTACTTGATAAGCTGTGACTTGCTGGTGACAAACTGGCAGTCTTTGTGCGATGGTATCAGTAGACTGTGGGATATGGACAATCAGAGGTGCTTTGGTTACCTGAAGAAGTTACTCTTTTATTTAAGCTGGGTTGCGTTTAACATTTTCCTGTAGTTGAGTGTGGATTCTTGCCCACTTTGAGGTGTGTTGTTGTGTTGTTTTTTTTTTTTTTTTTTCCCCCACCATCAGTTATTTGTCAGTACTCTTTACTTGTAGCTGATTATGACTTTTTAAGTTGATAAAACTTGTGTATGGAGTGTAGCACATAAAATACAAACACAGTTGTTTCTAGCTGTTGCTGTTTCCTGTTGCTAAAGCTGTTTTTCTTTGTACAGTGATTCAGTACATATCTGGAAGAGGTGAGAAACAAAGAATGCAAATATATATGGGTAGGGTTTTTTTCAGTTTGATCTTTTATAATAGCATGCATAGAAGCACTGAAGAAATGGGGAAATGTGTTAATCTCTATCATCAATACTAGTATGTAAAGTTTAAAATACTTGACTACTGAGAAGCTGATGATTTGCATTTGTTGATGGATAGCAGTAGTTTGCATTTGCAATAAGCACATAGTGAACCTGAAACACCAGCACAACCAGGTTGTCACCCTTCATTCCATCTTCGCCATTCCTGGGACAGGATTATAAGAATAATACAATGCTATCAAAGTCATCTCATGTAGCAGACATGAAACATTGCTGAATTTGACTTACTTAAATTGATGTTTGGTTTTCTATTGCTTGTAGATACTACTGTGAAAAGTTTTGTGGGAAACAGTGCTGAAGAAGCTCCCAAGCTAATTATTTTTGCCAGTGCATTTTTCCCTGAACATGGAGATAGGAAGTGTTGCAAGGCCAGTGTTTGGTCACACTTTGTGAGACCTGAAAAATTGTCACTTGGTTGACAAAAACATTAGTACCTTGCTTTTAATTTTGTCTATAGCTTTTTACACTAACCTGTCTTCCACTGATGCACCATCCCTTCTAATGAAAATGTTAACAAGTCAGGTAATTTGCCTCTTTTCTTGTCCTTTCCTCCTCTCTGTCCTCCCTGCAGTTGCAGTGGTCTTGTTCTTCAGTCATGGATGTCCACACCTGCAGTTTCTGAAGGTGCCTGATGTCCTGTTGTGGGAGAGGATCCTTGTCACTCACCTGCAGCCTTAGTTATGGCCTTCCTCTTAAACTGCTCTTTCTGCAGCCCTCAGTTTTCAAGCTAAGGATTGCACTGTGTGGTAACTGGTGAAAATGACAACGAAATACTTTCCCGTGCCCCTCAAACAGTAATGAAACCTTACTTTAAAAGACAAAGGCTAATTCAGTTGCATGAACAACCATCAAAATGTTGGCAAGTGTCTCTGTCCATATATAGCTAAGTCCACCAAACAAATGCCATATGGAAATCACGTTGCCACGTTCCCAAACAGGGTCATTGTTCCTCAACTGTCATGTATACGGTGGTGTCCCTAACAAAAGTTATGCAGTTTCTGTTTGATTTTCATTTTCCTAAAGGAATGATACATTTCTAAACTGTGTTCAGCATTTCCTGACTGTCTCTGTTGGACATTCAGGATGTCTAAACAGTGAGTCACTTAGAGAGGCTTAGTTTCAGAATTTCCTTCCCAGTTCTTCTGAGGCATCCAAAAAACCCACTGTATGGTATTCCTGGAATGTTTAGATTACAGTGGTTGTTAATATCTATTGTCTTAGCTACAACTAGGCTAAGTCTAAGGCAATTTTTAAACAGTTTTTATGTGTAGTTTTCAGAACTTTTTGTATGTTTAGTTTTCTCAGCTAGTACAAACAAGATGCTATGCTGATGTTTTCTGAATAGGCTTTTCATAGTAGAATTCCCTAGAGTGTAAATTGGCATACTAGTTGTGCAAAAATGTCTCTTTTTTGTCTTTCAAAAAGACCTCATTCTTTAGTTTTTTTTTCCCCCTGGTTGTTTCTTAATGTAGATGCAACTGATTGCATCTTCTTTTTTTTATGGATGTCTTTGAAATGTTACAGACTGGGTTTTGCACAGACTATCAGGACAATGCTTTAATGCTGATATTTTATTTTCTTTGGCTGTTCTTTCAGTTGCTTCTCAAATTAGGTTGTGGCAGTTGATTTCACCTCACTGGTACTTGACTCTTTGCACAGGAACAGAAATCAGTGGTTAAGCTACATTAGTACATTAATTTGCTGCAACATCTGAACAGTACTAAGAGAATGGAGAGGCAGAGATACTGGTTTGATTTGGCTTGGCCATGTGATGTGACTTAAGAAACAGAGAATTTACTGGATTAGAATTTCTAATTCATGACAAAATTGTAGTCTTGTAGGTTGTGACAGAATTGTAGTCTTACTCATCAATAGTAATAAAAATGGAAGAGAACTGAACTAGAAATTATGTTGGTTCTATTCTTCTCAGGGAGAATCCATCTTCTTTTCTGGGAAGACATTGAATCTTGAGTCTGACATAAAATCAGCTTTAGTGAAACACCTTTTTTTTCTTTTTGTCCAGAATGCTGAATACTTACTTGTAAAATTGGAAGTGGACTGCAGGTCTTAATTATGTAAATACAACCTTTTAACCTAATTTTCTAATGATTAATCACAGAATCGCAGAACCGCTATGGTTGGAAAGGATCTTTTAAGATCATTGAGCCCAGCCATTAGGTAACTCTAGCAGGCCACTTCTGCACCATATCTCTGAGCACCCTGTCTAGATGGGTTTTAAATGTGTCCAGGGATGGTGTTTCAAACACTTCCCTGGGAAGCCTGTTCTAGTCCTTGATAACCCTTTCAGTGTAGTTTTCCCTAATGTCTAACGTAAACCTCCCCTGGCATAACTTAATACCATTTCCTCTTGTCCTGTCAGCTGTGGCATGTAAGAAGAGGCCAACACGCACCTCCCTACAACCTCCTTTCAGGTAGCTGTAGAGAGCAATAAGGTCACCCCTCAGCCTCCTCTCCTTCAGGCTAAACAACCCCAGTTCCCTCAGCCGTTCCTCATAAGACTTAACCTCAAGACCCTTGCCAAGTTTTGTTGCCATTCTCTGCACCCTCTCTAGAATCTGTGTCCTTTTTGTACTGTGGTGTGCAAAACTGAACACAGTACTCGAGATATGGCCTCACCAGTGCTCAGTACAGTGGGGCGATCAGTTCTCTAGTCCTTGTGATGAAAGTATTCCTAATGCAAGCTAGGATTAAATAGCAATGTTATCTGAGGAAGCCACTGTTGTCTTACTGTTTATGTAAACACAGAGGAAAGGGGTTTTTCTGGTGGAAAGCATGCAAAAAATGTCAGTTGTATTATCCTTTTAACAGTATATAAAGGGAATGACCTAATTTATTCTTTAACTTATGATATCTTTTTTTTTATGAGTATGTAAGACCTCTGAGATAAATTACGAAATATGGTCTTGCCCTGACTGTTTAGGCTAGTTTAATCTGCCTCTGAGAACTTCCTGAGGACCCAGTTAATTGCTTCAATATGTATTTGGGAAATAAAACCTAGAAAGCACTTGATACATCTTTTAGCTCTGAAACATTGGTGCATTTCTGTCCTGTGGCTGTTATGTACAGTTCCTAATCTTCTATTGTGTAAAATGTTTCAGCCTTTAAGTTATTACCTAACTGGGGAATACCTGAATTTTAGCTTAGACTTACTGTATGTAATACATTTGTATTAGAATTACAAATGCTGTTGAAGGTTGTGGAGGTTCATTTGCAGTGGAAAAACCTGAATGGTGAGTTTAGAATTTTTCCTAATATTCATGACACACAAACTTTTAAAATCAATGCCAGAGAACTGTTTATGCTTCTGAGCATATGAACATGGCATACAGCTCTTGAACTTGCTTTCAGTTTTTAAACATGCTGGGCTTTATTTACAGCATACAGCTTACTGTACCAATAAAGTTGTGAAGAAGTTGTTAATGTAAGTCCGGATTCTGAAACGTGGGAAACACAGGTCGTGGCTGGAAAGTGTTCCAGCTCAGGGCTTGAATCACAGCTGTTGCTTTTTGTTCATGTGGGTCACGGGAAACAGGCTGTAGGCTTGAGTGCTGGCCCAGTATTTCTGGAAGCTCATAGATGAAGCCTAGAAACTCAAATTTATTTAAGCTGAAAGCTTGGTTGTATGAATGCCAAAGATGTTAAAGTGCATACTGCACTGGCCTAAGCTGTCCTATAGCATGGATGTGATAGAATAGTCACTATTTTTTTCTGTATGGTAAAAGTATCAATTACATGGAAATTCTGTGGGGATTTTTTTACTAGTTGCATGGGGTTTTTTTTGTTAACCACAGTAGCTAAATATTTTCCAAGAAGAGAGGCTGTGGAATAAAATTGACTTCTCAATGGAAAATAGCAAAGTTCCTTGTTTCTTTAAGCTTGACTCATGACATAATTGCTGGAATAAGAATTCAAGATGTTGCAGAAGCCCTGTTTGCATTAGCAAATAGAGCTCTGTGCGCACTGTCTGTGCTATATTTCTCTCCACCACATACAGGTGTACATCAGCAGCAATCATAGCAACCTAAATGGGACTTGTTCAGTTCTATGCAGTATTAAAATGGAATTGCAGAGTAGACAGTCCTCAGGTGTTTAAAAAAAATACAAAGGATGTTGTGTAGCTATGGCTGTGACTTTCAAACTTTGAAAGTGTACCTTTTTTCTTGGACTCCAAGTATATGAACAAATCTGAATTCCATCCTGTAAAACCTGTTTTGGCCAGGGGACTGCCTTTCAGGGTGTCATCTTTCTGCCAGATAATTCCAGTTTTAATTGTGAAAAAGGAGCTTCAAATGAAGTAAGTGGTGCTTTCACTTATTAGTTATTTAAGACACGATTTCATATTAACTTCACAAAGACATTTAATTAATGCTTTGGGGAAAAAAAGACCAGTTGGCAGTTGAAGACAGATTTAATGCATGTGTATGTAGGCGTCTCAAGATCCAGTTATTGATGATAGAGCCCAGGGAGCTGTTAGGCTGACCCTACATATGGGGTACAAATTTGTTAGGTCAGCTGACTAGCTCCTTGCTCCATGAACTCTGTTGAATAGCTCTGCATTGGTAGTGATTGGGGAGCAGACAACTCCATGTAAAAGCTTGGGTATTTTTTAAACTTCAGGTGGGAGCCTTCAGTCTGTTGAAGGAATGTAGTTGAAAATCTTCAATTTTCATTCCTAGTAAGAAAAATATTGCTTTTCAAAGTGTCTTGTCACACTGCTTCCTTAGATCAGATTTGTGGAGAATAGCGAGGAAAAAGAAAAAATTTACATAAGATAATATTCTGAGAAGGCTGAAATTTTTAGAAAAAACATTCTTATGTCCTTCCTTGATGCCCCCAGTCCTACTCAGCAACACAAGGAGAAGCCAGAGAGGCAGAATCCATTCAGTCCTATACATTACTTTTCATATTTTCCGTTACATAAACTATTTCTGGATCAGTTTTAAAATAGTGTGAGGATTGGGGGGGCTCTATGGCAGCCTGCAGTCAGCCTGGCTGTGTGCCGTGTGCCCATGGGTCTGTGACCCTGCTTTCACTGGGCAATGTGTTTAGATGTAGGAGGCCAGAGTTCTTCCAACAGTTAATAGCCCTGTAAATTATATTGGTACAATAAAAATAAATCTGGTAGTTCTTGTGGTGAGGGTTTCCTTCCAGTGTTGCTTTTAGCATCCTGGCGTGTTGCCCAAAGAATACTGTATTAATGATTTGTGTGAATTAATGTTACCCGAAAGGGATCATTTACCTCATAAGCCTTTTAGGAGAGAGAGCACCGAGAAGCTGAATTCTATCAGGCCTGAAAGTAAATTTTAACTATTGGGGGGGAGAAAGAGTCACAAACATTCTTCTAATAGCTTATTCATAAGTCTGTCTTCAGAAAGGCAAGTAAAAAAGCTGCTGGTGCTTCCATGGATCTTTGCTGAATTTCGGCTTTGTAACTCACACTGAGGCAAGACACTTTCTACAAAATTTACAGGTAGCAATTTCTGTTCTGCTCCGAGTGAAAGTGTCGTGTTTTGGGGTCTTTGCACTGAGCAAGGCCTGTCCCACCTCTAACAGCACGGTGATGTGGAGGTGCTGGGTGCTAGGTGTGGCTCACGGGCATCCACCTAAAAGAGAAACATCTCCCTGGGGATCAGAAAACTGGGATTTGAAACTTCTTGTCTCTTTCTCATTTGAATGCCCTGACTGCTGGGCCGAGGGGTGTTTTGAGCTGTAAATTGTGTGCTGACTGACTCCTACTGGCTTCTTTGTGCATGTATGTGGGATTTTGGTATGGACTCCTTTCTATACTATTCTTGCTCTGCCTTGCTTCAGCAATTCTGTGGTGATCTTAAGAACTCTTTCCAGATAAAAACTTGTGCATATGATAGTTGTGGTTTTATTTTTGCTTTCCATTAACTGACGGGCATCTACAAAAACCTTTGCATTCACTTAATTGTGATGTTGTAGTGGGAAAGATTCTGTATTTATAAAAACAAAACCCAACTAATCATCCTCTAACTTCTTTTGGGCTTTTTTGCCTTATGTAAAGGGAAAGATAAAACCCAATTAGGAACATTAGTTGGGGAGTTACGACTTACAGTGCAGGGGTTGTAAATTGATGTCTTTGCTTTTATTAAATGAAGAATATAAACTGCCTTTCAGTTCTCTGTGCCTGTGCTTTATGCAGTGTAACTCCTAAATGCATTTTAAAATAAAACCTACTAAATGTCTCTTTGTAAATACGGTCTTTTGAAAAGTATAACTGTGCACGTTTTATACAGTAGCTTCCATCTGCAAGTACAAGAACATTGCTTTTGTACCTTATGCTTCTGTAAAGGAGTCAGTTAGGGGAGCCAAGCACAGGCTTGCTGGAAAGGACACCTCAGCTCCCTCAGGTTGTGTTGACCAATGTCACATCTCATGGCAGTAACCGTGCAATCTCCTCATAACCCAGGGCCAGCATAGTCCTGAGACAGGAATTTCTTGCGCTTCATGTAAATTCCTATAAACTAACAAAAACGCTCACAAGATTTAAGCAGGTTTCTTCCTCCATTCTTTCTTCTCACACATTTGTCTTTAGATTAGTAAAATGCACTTTTGCATGTGTTTTCACAATTCATCTCAGGATGATGCTGCGAGAAATAGATTTTTATGACTATTTAAAAGTGGATTTTAGAAAAGAGCTAAAGCAAGAGACCCATCAACCCAAATCCCAGAAGAGGATTCTCATCTGGAGTTAACAGCAGCAGGACCAGGAAGACCTTCACCCTTCTCTCTGTTACTGTCTGGTGCCCAGGAAGATCCTGATGGTTCTGATTTTCTTGCTCCAAAGAGAACTGAATGAATGCCGCTGACATCAGAGTTGACATTTGAATATTATCAGCCTGTGGGATGCAGCTGGGTCCTGGGTTCGTGCCGTTTAAGGCTCTGATGTGCAAGTGGTGGTGTCTGCAGCCGCAGGAGCCGGTGTTCCTGCCCACCCCAGCTCTGCACAGGGCGACGTTTTCCCTGGTGAGGATGCCCATTGCAGAAGGTGACACCTTACCCTGTTAGAGCTTGTGCATCAGACCTCTGGGAGATGAAGCATTGGAGTGCAGGTGTGCACAAGAGCCATAACCCAGCACCTACCCTGAAAGCGAGGTCAGCTATGGGCATGGCAGTGCCAGGGAGAAGCTGGGGTTGGTGGGTGGTGCACTCCATCCTTGCCTGTGTGAGAGGAAGGTGATTTCTACCATGAAAAGGAGGTTTTATGCATGCATGTCCCCTCTGCCAGTGACAGCCCGCCTGCCTCCCCAGAGCTCCAGCCCAGCCCACGGGCTCTCAGCTGTGGCCTGTTCCCTTGGCACAGCAGCTCTCCTCTGCCTCTGGCCCCTTGCCCTTGCAGCCACTATCTTCAGATCTGCCTGCCTGGGAAATCTTGGGCTGGTTTTGCCTGATAATTCAGATGAATGGTTGCTGTCGCCTTGGGCTAATTACACTTATAATCTGTTCTTTCCTCTTCTCCAGGACTCGTCTTCCCGCAGAATAAAGCCAACCACAAAAAAACCCCAAAACAAAACAAAACCAAACCAACCAAAACAAACAAACAAAACAACCCCAAAAAACCCACCCAAATAAAAAAAAACCCAACAAGCAAAGAAACAGTTTGCTGTTTAAATGAAAAGAAAGAAAGACTTAAAACGAAGGAGAAGCCAGAGCAATTTTCAACACTTGTTCTTTCTAGATGCACTTACTGGTGCTATGAGGAATGTTTGCTTTTCTTTGTGAACAGCAGATCTTCCGTCACTGGGAAACTAAGCACAACACTGAGGTAGCATTTCATCCCAAAAGGTTGCACCATCCCTTGCTTTTTGACCACTCCTCTGGTTCACTGCCATTGCTGTTTGCCACGAATCTTCCTCTAGTTTTGCTTTGGGTGGCTGTCAGTGCCATCATAATTATATGCTAATTGTATCAGGTAAACATTACTGAGAACCTAGCAGTTTAACAATTTTTCTGTAGCCATTTTGACACCTATATATGCATTAACTTAGGTTAATCTGGAGTGAAACTGTGCTGATCAACTCTGGAAAGAAATAAATGATTGTTACGAGTAAATGCCTGTTGTCTGCTTAGGAAGGAATGTACTGTTTTGTTTGATTTAGTTGTGCCAAAATTAGTCTTCAGTGTGGTATGTGGTGTGTTTGACAAGTAACTATATTTAGTTATTAGTTTCTGAAACACTAAATAATAGCTGTTATGGAGTCCTTGTTGAGTGCTCTGGAGCTCCAGCCATGGTTGAGTAGCTGAACATGATGATTCTCCTGGGTTAAATCCAGATCAGTGTTTGATTGTTGATTTCTTAGCAACTAGTGAGTCAAACTACTATGAATGTCAAGTTAGAAAATGATTGCTGTTGTGGTTATCAACCTAAGCATTCAGTATGTTCACTTTGTGCTAATATCTAAAGTTTTGTGGCTTGTCTATTAACATCAAATGCAAAATTAAGAGCTGAGAAGGAGTGTCAAAACCCTTCATGTGTCCTTCAGAGACCATATGAGAGCATATGTTAGGTGCAGCGTGATAATCCCACAGGAGCACTCTCATTTTAGATACTGGAGAACCTTGGTTTAACATTGGAGTCTGCTACAATTTGTACTGGCATGAGAGACTTAAGGGTAACATATAAATGTGCGAATGTATGTTTCAAATGAATATAAGAAACAGGGGCCTTCATCTCATTTACTCAAGGTTCTCTGCACAGCTTGGAGCCTTTAACATTGAGACTAAATTGTTTACTCTCAGTCTCACATACCTCTCTTTCACCACCATTGTGCATATGGACTGTAGCATAAATGGGAATTGGGCTTGAAGTTGGCATTGATAACCAAGTGATTGAAAAAACAGTATAAAGTCCAGCATTTAAAAGCAGGTATAATACATTGCTAGATAAAATGAGATGTGTGGTACTTCTGCTAAATGCCAGTCTGGACACTCCACAGGCATTTAAAGGTAGATAATACTGACTGCATTTGTCCGTGGGCTAATGGGTGGAATGAGGGCATTGATCTACTGAATTTTCACTCTTGTAAGCTTGTGGTAAATATGCTGGAATGAAAATGGAGGATTTCTGATTCTTTAGGCTGTAGGGATCTGATTTTCTTGAGGTTGTATTTCTCTGAATTGTATTTACTAATCAATTACATGCAAGGTAAAAAGTGATTCTAAATATGGTGGTTACAGGTGTATGAATAGCTGCTTTGGAGTGGGTTTTTGTGTCTCATTTTTTTAAGACCAAACTCCAAACCAAACATCCTCTTCAGAAGAAGACTCTGAAAATAGAATCTTTTGATAAAGAGGAATATTTTTGAAAAGTTGTATGGAAAATTTTCTTGGAGGGGAAGAAATTATGGATCAGTTCTGAATTTACTTCTTATTTTTCTAAATTAAGGTTTTGTTGCTAGTATCTAATGCTGCGGGGGAAGAAAAACCCCACTGAATAATGAAATATGACTATTGTAGGCATTTTCTAACTTTTTAATTTCCAAAGCTGTTATTGGAGCATGAAATAATTAGTATGAATCTTAGCAATTGTATTTGCTACCTTTTAGATGTACAAACAAAATCTAGAATTCTTTGTAAAAATAAGATGGAAAAAATTTTTTTACTTCTCACCTTTTTTTTTCTTTTCCTTTTTATAATAGGGCTTTATTTGTCCACTTTGTATGAAGTCTCATGGATCAGCTGAGGAGCTGTTCAAGCACTATGAAGCAGTTCATAATTCTGGCATTGATTCAACTCATGGAGGGGAAGGTCATCTGTCACCGGAAAGGTGCAACAGTGTTCATTTGTGCATGTGCTTTTGTGTCAGTGCTGAGCTACTTCTAATTACACTGAAGGCTGTATTAATTTGAACACTTAACTATGTAGTCAAGTATCAAATGTTCATGCCCCATTTCCAACCACAATTGAAAAGCATCTTGAAGCTTACATTGGCTGATACTGATCTGAAGAGAAATGAAAATCAGATACACGTTTATATTGTGAATTAAATTACCGGTTTCTCATGCAGCTGACAATGCAATATTACACACTGGAATGATTTTTAGGAATGTGGCAGAAAAAAATACAAGTTCTTCCTAATTCTGGCAAAGAGCCTCATCTTTTGAGGGTGGGGGAGAACAACCCTGAAGACAGAGAAGAAATTTGATTTTGTCCCTGGATACTTTAGGATTACTGAGTAATAACGTCAGCATTTGCCTAAATAGTTTCCCATAGGACCTAGTTATTTGCAACTCTGAGAAGTGTCTGTGTCACTGATTTTCCTTCTGTGTTCCAGAAACTCCATGCTGTTCTTCAGCAGTCTTCTCAAATTTATTTTATTTAACTGTTTGGTCAAAACTGTCTTGTTAAATATATTCCTATGCAACATACCGGGTTGTTTTATTTTTGAGAGCAGTGATATGTAGCAGGAACTGATACTGTGACTAACTCAAGAGAGAGTGGTTCTTCAGTATGAAAAGAGTGCAGAAGGCAACATATTTCAGTTGTTATCTGAATGGAGATCTGTATCTCCACTGTATTGTGCAGACCTGCCAAGCCAGTAAGAGCCAACATTAGCATAGGTCTTGTCTTCGTGCATGGACAGGCCCTTCTTTGTGGAGATCTGCCTTCTCTCCTAAATGTTGCAACGAAAAAAAAAAAAAAAAAATCAAAATTACATGAGAGTAGTGTTTTATTTTATAGGAGCTATATTGGATTTCTTATGTGTGCATTTATTCAAGAAAGAGTATTTCTTCTCTGTCTGATTTAAGCAGTTTTGGAGTGATATAACAGACCTGAAATGATACTGTTAGTAGCATAAGGGCATTCACATGGGGGGAATTATTTGTCATAACTATATTGTGTATATGTGAAATAATTATTTTTATGCCTGGAAATTTGCAATGTAAACCAGATGTTGACTGGTGAAGTTTATTTGGTTTTTTTTCCTGGCTCTTAACAGTTTCAGGACAAGTGGTCTTGTTTTCTCTTATATAATTGAAAAATTGGACAAGGTCAGGGAGTTGCATGGAGTGAAGGGAATCTGGTGAGAACTGTTGTGTAACACAAGCTATTTCTGCCCACTAGTGTGGCATTCTTTAATGTTTTTCGGTGGCAGGGTTGCTTAAGAAAACTCTCGTTCAACATAAACGTGTTTTTCCAAGATTGAAATACTTAATATTAAGAAATCCTGCAGCCTGTAGGGAGCCACTCTGATACTGGTCTAGGAGTGAAGCTTAAATGTAGTTCATGAGCACAACTGGGAGGTGAAATTCCCTATTTAGTCAACAGAAAAAGCTAGCTACTAGGAATTACATTGTGTCCTCTTCTTCTGACCCACCCCAATAAACTACCATGTTTAGGTGCCAAGAGTAAATTGTGTAACTCTCCCAGTGCTATTCATCAAGGCCACTGGTGCTTGGCGCTAGGATGGAGGCACTGGCATTGTAGGTGGGGAATGGAGTGGGGCGTAAGGAAAAGGTCATAGGGATTTGCCTGGTGGTGAGGCTCGGATTTGCTGAGGGGAGGAAGGAACTGTTTCTGTCCCTTAGCAGAAAGGCAGATTTGATGAGGATTTGCATAGCAGTGAAAAAAACAAACTTACAGTGTCTGTTGTGATCCCTTACACACTTTTTCCCCCATTCATCTTCCACTGGTCAGTTAAACAGAATTTGGGTTTAATCTTAAAACTGTCAAGCAAAACTGTTTGGAATATTGAGGCAACTACTGTAGGAGGATCCTTACATTGCAAACTCTCTCTCCTCCTCTTCTCCCTTCCTCTTTCACCTCCACTACAAACTATTTTTATACTGTTCGAAACTTTTTATGCACTAAGAGCACCAGAGCATCTTAAATGATTTAGTATTGCAGATCTAGTATATGTTCAAACCAAATTCAATATAGTTAACTGTTTCACCTACCTGAGATTTCGTTTATAGTCTTAGGTGTGAATATTGGCTGATTTACTTACACTGGTGAGGAAGGTGCTCCTGCTTCTCCACCCACAACCAGTGTATGGATTTTGGATTACAGCTGCATTTGCCTCAGTAATGTTTTATTTGCAAACCTCCAGTGAATGTCTCACACAGGCAGAATAATGTGTGAAAAGCTGAAAATCTTCCTCTGAAAAAAGTTAGCCTCCCACTAGCCCAGCTTTTAGTTCCCAATAGTTTGTTTTTCCATTAAAATTGGTCCCCCTTGGAGTTCTTGTCTCACTGGTTCAACTGTGTGTCTTTCACTTGCTTGGTGATGACCCTGACCTGATGTTAGTATGCTAATATAGATGGAATCTGTTCCTTCCCAGTTTAGTTAAGGAATAGCTTGCCCTTTTTTTTTTTTTTTTTTTTTTTTTTTTTTTAATAGTGTCCCTTTTTTTTTTTTTTTTTTTTTTTTTTTTTTAAATTTCTTAAGTATGAGGTAATTTAAAAGAACATCTGTAGAGGAGGGGATAATAGAGCACAGCATCAATAAATTTGTATGATATAAGACTGAGAGAAATTGTTGGCATTAGCACCCACGTATATATTCTGCATACTCCTCAGTGTTGCCATGCTACAAACAGTAAGAAAAGGATATGTTTGTATTGTTTTAATGACGTGTGTATTCCAGGTTTGGAGTGGTTGTACCTCAGTAATGCAACATTGTCTTTGTATAGTTGTGCAGTTCTGTAAGGGGACCTGCCATTTAGAAAGGTGCTGTCTAAAGCAATTAGTAACAGTTGTAGCCTTGGCTCCTGTGTTCTTGCATAGCTGGAGTCTTGAGCACAAAATTTGAGAATTTAAAATCCCAAGGCTTTAAACATTCAGACCATTAAGTGAGCGTGTGTGTGGGGGAATACCAAATTGCTCTGTGGATGAAGAATTATGTAACTGCATTTTTTAAAAGGAGTATGACAGCCTGCTGTCTGCTAGCAGTGTCCTTTACATGAGATGGAAAGTGGAGGAGAGCAAACCTGTCCTTTTTGTGATAAGTTATACAAAATGGTTAAATGTCCCAGTGCACAGCTTTGCCATTCTCAACTCATGTGATTGAGCTGATGCAACAGTTTAGATTTACATTCTGTTTTCATGAAACTTTTTGGATGTGTTTCTTTACTTATTTAATTAATATGCTTAGCATTTTTCAAGTGATGTGCAACGTGAACTAACCAGTATCTGTTAATCTGGTTTGTCCCAGGTATCAAAAAAATCTGAAAATAACTATTTATAATTGAGTGTAAATATTTATGTAGCATGTGGCTCTCACTACTGTTATTTAATACACATTATAACCTGTATGCAATTGACATAACCACTGCGTATTCATTTTCTCCACCTCATGAATGTGTGTTCAGAGATGAAGTATCACTGCTCCGACAAGAAGTCAAAGACTTGCAAGCTTCGCTGAAGGTTGGAAATATATTTTACTTGTACTTGGTTCTTTGTTTCAAATTGCAGTGTTCCACTGTCTTAAGCAACTCAATTTACAGTTCTCTCTTCTCCATGTCCTTTTTTTTTTTTTTCCTTCCTGTTTTTTTGCCCCCTTAGGAGGAGAGGTGGTATTCAGAAGAACTGAAGAAAGAACTAGAGAAATTGCAGGGGCAGCGGCAGCAAGTAATTGCTTTAAAATACTTGAAGCAGGTTTATCATCAGCATTGACATTGAAGATTAATACCTTTTTTGTAAGGCACGTGGCCTGATTTAGTTAGTTCCATAATTTGAATATTGACATATACTTGAAAAGAAAGCTAGTTATCTCTCCACAATGTAACTGTGTATATAAATCTGAAGGAACAAAGTCAGAATAGGTACTGATTCTTCTATACTACTCATTACCAAGTTCAGTTCAGACTTTTCCTTCTGTTTGGCTTATTCAGAGCTAAGTTTATTAAAGAAAATAAATCGAGTGTTGTGTTTGATCTGAGAAAGGGCAAAGAGTTCTTTCTTGTAAGAACTTCTGGAGAACAATAGCATAATTTCACAGATGTCTAGATGAACTGAACAAACAGGGCAAGGCAAATTTTGGTGTGTTGTGCCCTAAGGAAGCTCTTGCTTCTTTTATTACTATGAGCTACATAGATAATGGAATGTTACACACCTCAGAAATTGCTTTCTGACAAAATGCTTTCTCAGAATGTATTTAATGATGTCTATAATCTCTGTTTTTAGGGTGGATTTTAATATTGGTGAAAGGGCGGGGGAGGGGATTGTTACTGCAGTCTTGCAAGTCTGGAAGCCTGATAGTGTAGTGATACATGAAATGGAAAAATCATCTTGGCCTTTTCCAGTCTTCCAGATCTAACTGTTTGAAATCAGGTATTTTTATACTGGTATGCAGTATTTGAGCATAGAAGTCTGTATTTCCTTGTGTTTTCAGAAAAAATGGGATGAACTTTGGAAGTAGTAGTTCTTATTCCTACTTGTCTAATGATGCATTTATTCTGTTTTCTTAAGGATTCTAAGTCTGATGGATTGCCAACAGCTATATCTACAGGTGGCTAATATTTTATTATATTAATTTCTGCACTGTTCTGGAATTTCTGAAATTTTTTTCAGTGTAGCTTTTAGGCTTATGAAAAGGCACTTTTGGTAAATTAGAGATAGAAAGCTGGAACAGTGGCAAAAAGGTAATTGTCAGTGCTTAAGATACATAGCTTTTGATAGCTGTAGTCTGGGGAAATGTTCCAGGGGCTCAGGGCTGTTTTTTCTAGAAGTGAGAGAGGAGTTCTGACTCTGAAAGCAGTTCTCGTGAATAGCTTTAAACATGTTTTTAATAATTTAATATATTCAAGCATTCAGTACAAGTTTGTTGTTGAGAAAGACAGTGATTGTTGATATTAAACTATACCATTTGTCGGGGCTGGTTTTATTTAGTATTTTTCTGTACTTACTGCTAGCAAAGGAAACAGTTTTTTTGTTTGTTTTGCAGACCAATGATTTTTGCTCTGTTTTTCTCCATGAGGCATTCATGGAATAAAATTTTTCTTATGTGTGCATAAACTATCTGACTGATGATGACTAAAGAGATTTTAGTTGCATTTTGGGGCTCAGAATTCAGCAGCATGTTGTAGTGATCTGAAAGGGGTATTTATGACCAATGAAAACCAATATGTACTTAATCCTGCAGAGGACTCAATTAGTGACAGGTTCCAGCATCATGCTTATAGAAACTTAAGTAAAGTTGTTCACTTGCTAATTGGATGTTCACTGAATTTGGATTACTTATTTACCTGCTGTGGTTTGTTATGAATGTGAGTAACAGTATTGTCCTAGCTTTTCTAGACAATAATACTGTTCTTTTTTATGGAAATAGAATCACTAGAACGGCAGCTAGAAGAGATCCAAGTAGAAAATTTTAACATTAAGCAAATGAAAGACTTATTTGAGCAAAAAGCGGCACAGCTAGCCACTGAAATTGTGGGTAAGTATATTAACATGAGGTCTGATTCTGTTCTCTCCTTGTGCAACTTGTGCGAATGATCATTTATTCATCTTCCTTCTTATTAGATCTTAAATCAAAGTATGATGAAGAAATCAGCCTTCGGCAAAGTGCAGAACAGAAAGTGACAAACCTGAGACAAGAGCTGCAGAAGGAGAGAAGTACAGTGGAAGACTTAAAGACAGAGCTGGTATTCACATCACACTAATGATTTTGTTATTTTCAAGTCAAAGGGAGTGGAGCACTTAAATGCTTGCAAATGGAGTTTTAAAGCAGTCAAACTCTGTTGAGCTTGGAGATGTCTGCTAGCGGGCTGAAAAAGTTCAGAACGCCACTGTTTCTGATCTGCTCCAGTGAGCGACATTTTTCACTGTTTTTCCAGTGAGGAAATGTATGTTGTTTCTGACTTACATATTAACATTTACCCTACATTATATTATAGCCTGCCTGTCTGATGCTCTACTCATCAGCAGTTTTGCAAGGTATTACATGTATAGATGTGCTGTGTAGGCCTGTACTTGGAGTATGCTGTTGCTGGCTTGCACAGCGGTCTTTAGATCACCCTTTTTTCATGAGGTGTTATGGTCTGACTGTGCCTGGACAGCTGCACTCATAAGAAGTGTTCAGAGGGGTGTTTTGTGACATGGTGGCTGAAAGGCTGGCAGCTGTCATCACAATGCCTATCTTAATGTTGTCCCTCTTGCACTTGGCTGATAATACCAACATGAGTGTATTCCAGGATTTTGTCTCCTAGTGACTTTCGTATATGGCTGTGGCTCCAGGGAGCTATTCTAGTGACTTGGCAGTTGTGTCCCTTCTAAAGCAGTAGTGCAGGGGACTTTCTGTTTCACCCAGTCAGCCACTGCTTAGACACTGGAGGAAAGTAAAACTCATTTATCCCCGTTCTTCCCTGTAGTTGGCTGCCCGGAAGGGCTCATGAGTTGTTCTTGGCCCGCCCAGCCACTGGACCTATCCATGCCTCTCTGTTCAGTTGTTTCTTGTCTTCCTTTCTTCTTCTGCATTCTCACCCTTTTCCTGTACCTTTTCTTTTCTAGATGCTAGCAGTCCTTTCCTCTGCTTTCTTTGATGCCCACTATTGCCTTCTCTCCTGTCCCTTTACAGCTTTTCATTTTGAGGGACATTATGGTGCTTTAGATGTAGTTACCAACAGATTTTATGTATGGGTCTGATATGAGGCATGTCAGGCATGTCTGACAGTACTTTCAAGACATTTCCCTCAGCTTCCTTTTTTTTTTGCTGTTCTTGTGGTTTTCTGAAGAAGCCTGAAGACAGAGGCAGCATCACTGTAAAAGTCTGTGTAGCACTGGATTGTTATGTGTCTCGTGTATTACAGCAGCAAAGTATAGACAGTAATCCATTCTGCTGAGTTGTGGAGTCAGTAAAGGCTACTTCTCAGAGAAGCGTGACTTCAGATAAATGTCTTGCATGGATTCCCTGTCACTTCAGTCTTCTCTCACAGGGAAAGCCTCCCTCCTGTACCTAGCCATCTACGTACATAAACATTACAGAAATTTAATCTTTGTGACCTTTTCCCATTTGTCAGGTTTGATTAAAATCAATCAATCAAAGTTTAGCAGTCAAGAACTGACAACCAGCCATTAAATCCTCTTTCCTTTGGGAATGATAAGTACTGTTCTGTGGTTTTATTTTTTTGGGGTCTCTCTCTCTGCACAGCTGTGATACTGTATGTCACATTATCTGTAAACTGACAATTTGAAAGATTTTTAGGGATTACATTGACACTGGAAGTATATCTGCCAACTGTGTGTTGGTCATTGCTACTCTTCTGCTTTTCAGCTTCAAAGGCCTGGTGTGGAAGATGTGGCTGTCCTGAAAAAGGAGCTGGTCCAAGTTCAGACACTGATGGACAAAATGACACTGGAACGGGAGAGAGAATCTGAAAAGCTGAAAGATGAGTGCAAGCACTTGCAGGCAGAGCAGGCTAACTCAGAGGTAATAATAACATCTAAAATGTATGTCCTGGCTCTGCCATGATCCTCATATGAACATGGACAATATTAGTTTGTCATATGAACAATATTAGTTTGTCATAGTGACAAAACCTCTTTCTTAACCAAATCTACTGTAACTAACAAATGTCTTGCTTTATTACAGTAAATTGAATAGTTCTGTCAGTGTTTACTCTATAAAAGCTCCTGTGCTTTTTGCTGTAAAACCTTTTTTTATTACAAGTTATTACAAGAGCCAAATAACAGGAACAAAACCTGGTGGAGCTGTGCTCTTTCTACTGGCAGAAAGAAATAGAGCAAGACTTGTGTGATTCAAGAACTTTAATATTTTAGTTGAGCTAATGTGGATAAAAACAGTTAATGAAAATTATGGGTTTGGTTAATGTTGGAATTGATGTGTTTGAAAATGGATGCTAGAGTGTTAAAATACATACAAAGAAGTTATTAATACAAGGTAGGTAACAATTTCAGTGTTCTTATAGGTTGTATGTAAATCTTACAGAAGATTTTTAAAGCCTTCATGGATATTGTAAACAGGTTTTCTTTATTTTTTTCTTTCTATATTTTACAGTTAAATGAGAAGCCTTTTTACAGCTTTCACTTATTGTAGGAATTTTTTTGTGCAGTTCTGTTCTGCACACATATCCCCTGCCCATCTTCTGCATAGCGGCCTCCCAAATGTTGCCCGTTACTGACTAGAGCAGAAACTGCTTGCCAGGCCTCACCATATCTTAAGGTGAAGTTATCAGGATGTCACCTGTATCCAGTTTCCAGGCAACACCACCTTAGTTTTCCTCTCTTTGTTTCTGGAGTCTAAAGTATAAAAAAAATATTTAGTTCTCATGTTAGTTGGAAGTTCTTAGTTTACATTTTTCTTCTCCATATCTTCCTGGTTTTGAACTTTTCAATTTGTCTCTTTTGAAAGGCACCTCACGGTGTACTTCAGTTGCAGAATATGCTGGTTTCTTCTGTAGTACCAGCAAAGGCTTGCCCTGCTTTGACTGAGTCAGTGGAAGGGGTTTTAAGTTGCTCATGGGAACAATTAAAAAAATTTGTCCATTTTGTTGTTTTTGCCATACAAAACTGGTGATAACTGTGTTTCAGGAAGCAAAGCTAACTGCCTCTCTCATAGCAAATACTAATTTTTCTTGGTTTTGGTTCCTCCACTTCTTACACCAGTGAACACTTGCCTCTTCTTTACAAGGTGGAGAAACATGGGTGCAACAGCTCTGACTTTGAACTTTAAGAAGGAACCTTACTCCTCAACCTGTCTCAGATCACTCCTGGCTAAAGCCTGCTTGATGGTGTTTACTATGACAGTGAGGGAGACCTCTGACACAGATAATAGCAAGAAATCCTGATAAAAATACAGTATCACCACGAAGGCTTTTGTCAAACATACCATTTATTCCACTGAGGAGTTGGTAAATCCATACCTGCAGAAGAATTCTCTTGCTGGGTGGTGTCATACTTCACTGGTGGCTTGGTTGTTGTGGTTTTACTAATGGATGACTTGACAGCCTAACAGCCTTCAATGGATTGTCAGCTGTGTTTGAGACTTTAATTTTGCTCTCTGTCTTTTCTGTTGTCCCCCACCAATGCAGCAATGGCAGTAAAACTTGTCAATGCAGAGCTGTGATCCCTAGAGAAGTGGGATCCTTGCAGAATTCCCCAGTCTATGTGAAGGAATGCCTGTGGTTTCTGTAGGACTCCTAGCATACTCTTCCCATTGAGATTTGTGGATGTGAAAGATTTCTGACGTGTTTTTTTCTGGAGTTGCATGTGCCCTAGATTTCAGGACTGTAGTTTTAACTTTCCGTTTCCTGATTTGCACTGCAGAGCTTTAGAGAAGTTCTGCCTGGCATTATTCTAAACTCCTTAGGGCTTTCTCTCCTGCCTCCCCCCACCCAACACATATATTGAGCTTCAGGAATTGTACAGGAATGCAGTGTTGTACTAAACATGAATCTACCATTGTTTTCATGTTAAAATTATGTATGCCAAGAGCTTCATCAGATGTGAAAAAAAGAAATATCACAGTTGGAGTTATGAATATAATGTGGTTATATAGAGATGTAAATTGCTGCATAATTGTAATTTGGTTTTAACTGTGAGATCCCACAACTATGCTGTAGAACTTAAATTTCATTTCCAAATACTGTCTCTGTAGTCTTTTGTGGTTTTGGATGTTTAATCTGCATGTTAAGATAAAATGACACGGTGACATGGGTGTAACGAAAGTCTTTCATCTCAAAACATTCTCACAAAAGTGTGAATTGCTCCTGTTCCCCCAAATCAGGTATGTTTAAGTTTTGACATAACTAGCCATTTTAAAATGTAGCTTTAAAGTGCAGCCTTTAACAGGAAATAAGCCAAGTGAAGAAGGTTTTTTCAGTCCTCCTGGAATTAATGGCAGATCTGGGAGAAGGCTGCATGGCGTCCCCAGCTGTTACAATGTTAAGAAATATTAGAAGTATGGAAGAATCATAAACTACATTGCAGCAATTATAGTAGTATTAGATGCCTGTATAATACCATCAGTATGTAGGCTGAACCAGACAAGACCGAGTTGCTGTGTGGCAGAACATGGTAAGCAGTGACAGTCTGGTTCTTCTCAGAAGTGTTACTGTCTTCTCCATTTAATTCCAACATACAGCAACAACAGCCCAAGATGTGTTCAAAATAAAGCTTTTCTGTTGATGTAAAGTGACAGATCAGACTTCTTTAAAAAAAGAAAAATTACTCAGAGTCATAGTGGTGAAAGCTTTTCTACTTCTCTTAAAAAAACACAACTGTGAAAAGCAGAAAAGAAGAAATAGAAGCCCTTCATTGGCAGAATGGGTACAGTTCTGGCCATAAAATTTTGGCCATGTTTTATCTCAGCTTTGCTGTTCAAGACCACTTCAAGAGCTGAAAGTATACAGTGGTTCTTAGGCTGTTCTTGACTATTTTGCCAAGCTGGCTGAGGATACATATATTAATATTGTTTTCCAAAGTGAGATGTCTTTAACATAAATTAAATTTATGGCATGGGTGAAAAGAATAACAAAGATCATCTTAACCCTATACGAACATCTTCAAATACTACAAGAGAGAGAGATGTGAAGAATAGTACAGCTCTACAGTTGTCACCTAAATGTGTTCATTCTTGTCTTTTTTTTTTTTGGTTATGTGTTTATTCCTTGTTTCAGAGTTGCATCTGAAACTTGGGTGTGTAGATCTCTCAGATGAATGTTCATTCTGAGCTACTTCTTCCATGAATAGTTTTTTGCTATATTGACTCCTGCACAGTTAGCTCATTATGAGAGCAGCTGCACTGCTGCAGAGCTCAGCATTTCTATGAATCTCTGCAGACTGGGATTTGTTTCAGTATCTGATAAATCTGCATAAAATACAGAACCTAGGCTTGATTGTTAACTTGAGCACCCACAGAATTAAACAAGATGAGTAGATTAAATTATGGATACATTTAATAAAACTAGGACTGTGGTTTGTGGTTTTTTTTTGCTTGTTTGTTTGGGTTTTTTTTCCCCTCCTCTCACTAAGCAAAGGCATTTAAAAACACCAGTCTATTTGAAAATAAATTTGAAGTGTCTCCTAACATCTTTTGTGACTGCTTATTTCCATCTTTCATCCATCCATTTATTTTATGTTTTCTAGTGGAGACACTTAAATTTGAGGTAATTTTTTTTTTGGAAACTTTTTTATTCTTATAGTACATTTGTGTGGTATTGCGATAACTTCAAGAGGTTGTTAGATACAATCCCATTTGCCCGTTAGTTCATTAATCACACAGACGCATCAGCCAGACAGTATGAGGATCAAATATTCTTCCATGTTATATTTCCATGTTAAGAATGAAATATGGGATGGGCTTATTGAATTGTGAATGAGAGAAATGGATCTTTATGCATATAAATTACAATTTTATTTTGAAAGGATGCACTGTCATTCTTAGCAAGCTTCTGCACAGTTTCTGCACTGTAGTCTCAGTAGTGAAATATCCATACTCTGTTCTCTGAGAACATTGTGGAATGTTTGTCTGCCAAACACCCCAGAATATGTTTTAATTAACAGCTCTGTAACAAAACAGCCTTGTAAAGCACGGCGTTACAGAGAGTCATAATTAGTAAATTTATCTGGTCATGTGAGGTGTTCATATATTCTCTTTGGTCTTCCGTTTTGTGTAGGAAGGTTGTAAATAGTATGTCTACTACTTCTGTTCTGCTTAAGTTCATTCTTGAATTCAGTATTTACACATTTGTGCTGAAATCTGTGGTTATGAGAACAGCAGGAAAGAAAACTTCTTTAAGGAAGTTGCTATTATGTAGTGTACTCAAAGCGAGTGCATTCATGCACAGCATGCTTTAGGGCAGCCATTGTTACCCATCTGAAGCGCCTGTCTTCTTAGCTTCCGTTACTGTAGTCAGATTCTGTACAGTCATGGATATATTCTGTTTTGTACCAACCCGATTTAATGGGATAGTATTGTTCCCCTGATTATGTTGACCTGTGGGGCTCCTGTGTCCAAGTGTCACACACCAAGCTTGCATCAGATGCCAGCCTTGCTTCTAGTGCCTTTTCCATTATGTTTTTCTTACCAGGGAGGCAAAGACCTTGGCCATATAACTGCAATGACTTTGGAGGGTTTCACTTTGAGCTGGAACTGTGGTACCAACTAATGGATAATCTGTTGTGATTTTCATTGCTTGTGGGCTCAACCTGGCATTTTCTATTGGACTGAGGCCAATCTTTGTCTTCTGAAACAGAATGTGAATTAATCTGAGCTGGGAAATTATGCTCAGTGGTACTTCTGTAGCTGATGATGCTCTGAGATTAGCTTGCAGGTGATTTTTTTTTCCTTAAACTTTTTATTTGTATGCAAGATGCCTTTTATTTTGCTACCAGGTATCTTGTTTTTGTTGACTTGTGTATGCAAAGCTGTGTTTTAAATGTAGATTTTTCTGGTTTTCTTTTCAGGCTACCATTAACCAGTTAAGAGCTGAACTTGCCAAAGGACCTCAGGAGGTAGCTGTATACGTTCAGGAGCTGC
The DNA here is from genome assembly GCF_000691845.1 of Merops nubicus. NCBI lineage: Eukaryota > Metazoa > Chordata > Aves > Coraciiformes > Meropidae > Merops > Merops nubicus. The sequence continues at coordinate 16,364 of NW_008620363.1, read as the reverse complement.
AGAAACTTCGAAGTTCAGTCAAAGAGCTAGAACAGAAAAACCAGGTGAGAATGGTGTTACTTCCTATGCTTGTCAGCTCACGTTAAGATGGAAACACATCACTCATTGCCTTGGGAAACACTGAAAACTAACAAAACCTTTCTTGGTCTTGCAAAAGTTGAGAATTCCTTTACCATTTTGCTTAACACTAAGGATATTGTAATGTACAACAAAACACTGTATTTTAACAATCATCAGTATGTTACAAGTGAAATCCTCAGGGCAGCTATGATTGCACACTTCCAGCTGCTGCTGTTTGTGCTTACCTGTCATTAAGCAGTATTGCCATCTCACACATTGAAAGAAAGAAGCAGTACTCTTTGAAATATTACAGCATTTGCCTAACAATTGTAATTCAGAAGGCATTTTGAGCTCTCTTCGTTGGTCTTCCAGTTTCTTAGCTTTTAGATTGTGCTCCTGTCATATTTTCTGGCTTTTTGTCGGGCACGAACAGTAGAAAATGGAAATGAACTCCAGAAGCTACTCAGCTTATAAGTATTCCTTGAGAGCGTTTATCCAAACCCTCTGAGCTTGCTGTATTTTGTGTTTGCATTAAGTATATGTTGTGGGGTAATAAATGGAGGTAAGGGAGCAGAGGTGACAAGGAGAAAGATGCATGCTGCTTTTTGTTGTGTGTATGTATAATGCTGTATATTAACTGTATACATCACATATGTATATTTATGAGCGATCTTTTCAGTGTTGGAAAATAGGAAAGGATATGGCCCAAACTGTGTATTTAATGTAATGTAATCTGTTATTAAAGCATCATTTGCAAAGCAAATATAAGATTAAAATTTGGTAAATTAAACTTGCCATTAGTAGGGTGACTCTTGGTTTGGCTCATTAAATAAGGTGCATGACTGAGATGGTGAGGATTGTCATGTGGTACTATTTCACAGATGATCAACACTGAATCAAGATTTTTGCAAAATTATTGCTGTACAGTGTAGGTCCTTTGCCTGAATATGTTGCTGTTCCATTAACAACATGGAGTGAAACAGGTTGATGCATAAGATAACCACACTTTGAGAGGCAGAGTCCTGTGCTGTGTCAGGTTAATGTCAAACACGACTTGAGGAATAGGAGTAAAAGAAGTAACAGGGAGCTACTTTTCCTCTTTCAGTTTCAGTGGCTTAACACAGTTTACAGCCACCTCTTTATGCAGCTTTTTGAAAAGCAATAGCTGTAAGAATGGTGTTGTAGCCAAGGAATCTTGGCCCTGGAAGACTTGGACCTAGAACTGGAAAAGTTAAGACTAGCTTCCCAAATAACAGAAATTGCTCCCAATTTGAACAATCTGCTGCCACTGAAGAAGCTGTCCTGGAGGAGGAAAGAGTCATTAATACGGGATAAAATATATTGCCTTTTGATATGTACATCCATTTATGAGTCCACTGCAATATGGGAAGACACTTCTGTGCATTGGCGCAGAGTTTTTCAAGCTCATGTGCACCCTCCAGCAAGCAAGCTGTTTCTTGTATTTTCAGGAGCTATACTGAGAAGAGCAGATGACAAGTAGATAAGATCAGTTCTTTGAGACCAGCAGGACTTGCCTTTCCTTCATTTATAAAGCATTGTAATTATGGGTCTTGGCTTGCCTTGCAGAGGCCAGTAATGTCCTGTAGCCCAGAAGAGACCTAATGTGTAAAGCCAGCATATTTCCTGAAGCATAAAAGTTGCTGTAATTCTAAACCCATCCCATGTGGGGGTTTTTGTTTGTTTTCTTTTAAGAAAATTGTGATGCATTATCTACAAGGAAAGATGTTTAGTTTCTAACCTTCTACTGACATAACTATTCTGAAATTTATCAGTGACCACACAGTTTGTTCTTTAATGCCTTGCCACTGCCACTACTTACGAGTTGTATGTTTCCAAAGAGCAGGAAGGGATCAGTGTGGTGTTCCTCCTCTTATCTGGTGAGCTTTGAAGGCTCAGAGCTCTTCACTGATATTTGCATGATGCTGTCATGCCCTCTTTCTTTTTTGTGGAAACCAAGGCTTGGGGAAGAGAAGTGGCTGGTGTGTGCACACACATTCCCTTATACATCTGAAATGCAGCTGGCCTACGTGTCCAGAGAGGCAACACTGCTAAGTCCACTGGTGTAACCAGAATGACCATAGCTCTTCTGCTTTCTGGCCTTGAGACTGCTCATGGGCTTCAGTCACTCAAAGAGGTACCAGGCTTTTGGGCAAACCCAGCTCTTCTCTCATGAAAGCAGCAGCAGCTATTTGTGGCTTTGTCAAGCCATTCATGACTGCAGAAGCTGTTCAGCTGTCAGGGGCAAATAACGCTGGTATTTGTTGTGCTGTTCATCAGACCAGGGAGGAAGAGAGAAGTGTAGCACAGAATGTGGAGCAGCATCTCCAAGTGTGTGTAGCTACTGCCATTGGCTGTCCTTTGGATAGGCTGTGAGGTGATGGTGGAAAGGCTTTGCTGCTTCTTTGTTTCACATCCTCTTCCTGAAAGCTTCCCAGCCTCTCAGTCAGCTTCAAGACAACTGTAACTGTTTCTGTTTCATTTTTCCTCCTCCCTTCTCCCTTTACTTCAATATTTAAGTTAGGGCTCTGCATTGAGTCTTCATAAAGTTCTTCTTAGCAGTTCTACATTTGATGTGTGGATCTAGTTATGAAATAGTAGCAAGATGAATACCTTAGCTCTAACTTGTCTGTCTATGATGAAAAAGGTTCTGTGCTGTGTTGGTATTTCAGGAACTCTATTCAGTATGAGCGTTAATGATCCTTACCGGGTCATTTCTCTTTAATGAAAAAGGAATTGCAATTTTATGTTCTGAAAGTGAAATGTATTTTAAAAGCTGTCGGAGCTTTGCCACTGGCTTCAGGAGGGTAAAGTTGGCACCTGGCCTCAGTATGTTCCTCATGTGCTCTATTCCTACATTTTATATAGGCATATATAAAAAGTTCTGCATACCTATAACAGCAATAAGTTGTTTTATTTTTCAAGAAACAATTCAAAATATACTACTTCAGGGCTGGAATTCAATAGCCAAACTTTAGTCTTGAGACAAAATTTTTGGGTAAAGTTATATGCTTTACAAAGTATGTATGTTTTTAAATGGACACATAGGGCATTAATTAGATTTGTTCTCAGATGGGTTGCTGCACTGCTGGAGTTGTCATTTGCAAGACTGCTTGTTTTCTAATTTTTTTTTATAGAAGCTTCTGTTTATTTTATCATGATTATAAACTAAAAGTGTCTGTATGTGGTTAATAACAACCCGTATATAGTCATCATTTGTTAAAATCTGTAAAGAACAAAATCATTCAATTGTTCAACTTCCTTGTATGATTTTACAGCTTTTTCTTCTGGCAAAACAGGCTTCATCCCTGGATACTCTGCAGAAGTGCATTTTTAAGATGGCCAGTATAGAATTGCAGCACTGTCTTATCTTTGGAACAGTGTTCCTACAAAGTTGCAGAACTGATCGAAGTTTTGATACATAAAAATGACCTCCAGTGCTGGCATTTTTTTTTCAGGCTGACGTGCTGAAAGTATTCTTTATTTTCTCTATTTTAATTGAAAGATCAACTAGAGAATACAGTAGTCACTCAATCTGCAGGAAGCACACAAGTGTTTAAAAGGTGTGCATAGTAATGCCCCACTGAGATAGGCATCAGTAAGATGCTACAATAAATGGAACCTGCTGGTACATTTTAAGAAGATGGAGTGAATTACCTGAGGTGGATGATGACCAGGGTATCCCTGCAAGTGTATTTCTGTTCTTCAAGTGTCACTGGAAAATTGAAATGGTTCTCTTGGCTTCTTTTTCCTGCTTGGAGAGCTCTGAAATTCCAGGTAGTGCCTCAGCTAAGCTTGGGGAAACCCCCAAACTTTCTGGAGTTATATCTTGTCCATTTAATTTCTATCTGAATATAATTTTGATTAGTTCATGAACTTTGATGAAAATTATCTGTAAATATTTTTTTTTCCCAGTATTTGTCTTGGTGTGTAAATTTGATAGTTTGACCTTAGACCCTGCAATATTTACTATTGTTAATGTAATTAAAAATATGACACTCTGTGATGTTCATGTCTTTCCTTTAGGGAATCCAAATTTTTTAGTGTTTTCAAACTCAAAGCAACCATCATCTTTGAGATAATTTGTATGCAAGTAAGTTAGATGGTATAAATTAAAATGTGTAGATATAATCTTCTAAAATGAAGGTTAAATCATGAGTGTTTCATTCTGTGATTTATTAGTGTCACAGTTTTTGTTGGTTTTCACAGATTCTCTTCCATAATTTTGATAGCCGATCATGTTGTTAAGTATAGTGACAGAGCAAAATTAGGATACTTCTAAGGGTGACCAACGTGACTGCACAGGATTAGACAGGAATCAAACCATAAATGTTGTTGCTTAGTGAATTATGGAGGACAGTGATACTTTAAAGTTTCTTCTGTATACTAATGAATTACTATTTCAGCTTTTCCCCAAACAAATGCAGTTGTAATAACCTAGAATTGAATGCTTAGGGAAAGCAAATTAATCTTCAGGGTACAGAAATAGAGTTTGTATGGTGTTCTCAGAAAGAGGAAGTGGATTTATGTGAGAATATGGAAACCATATTTCCATTTGAACCTGTGTGCTATATAGGTTCCAGAATTAACTTGTGTAATATGAATAAGAGGTCAGTATTTTCTTTAATGATGTTTTTGAGCAAGTTAATCACTGTTCAACACAGTGTTAAACACTTGAGAAGAAATTTGAATAATTCATTGAACAGCTGTAAACAGAATTGTACTTGACTTGCTGTATATCTCTCTTTATAGATACTGGCTGAAAAGCTGCTGATGAAAGAGCAGGACTACACCCAGCTAGAAGAAAAGCACAATGAAGTATCTGTGAGTAAGAAAAACATGCAGGCAAGCTTTCACCAAAAAGACCTAGACTGCCAACAGCTTCAGGCAAAGGTGTCTGCATCTGAAGCCTCAATACAGAGATTACAGACAGAGCTAGGTGAAAAGGGGGAAGCAAGCCAGAAACTTAAAGAAGAGTTGTCTGAAGTAGAGACAAAGTACCAGCATCTCAAGGCAGAATGTAAACAGCTCCAGCAGCAGAAGGAAGAGAAAGAGCAGCATGGCCTGCAACTCCAAAGCGAGCTCAGTCAGGTAAGGCTCCTTCGGCCTCTTCGTCCATCCTGTTGGGGTGGTTCCTTAAACCATCCCAGCGGGGTTTTTTAAACCTGTGTACACATATTCCTCATGTGTATGCATTCACATTACCCTATTGAAGGGGAGTAACTAACCAGTATTTGCATTTGAATTAAAATAAAGCTAGCTGGTGTTTGAATAAATATAAAGCATTATTCCTAACACTGCAAAGAATGA
>NW_008620363.1:0-10945 GCF_000691845.1 Merops nubicus | reverse complement strand
TCTTTCCCTTAGAGAAGTAAAGAATAGAACAGGCAAAAAGAAGAGACTATGATAAGGGTGGAGAAATTCTTTGGTATTCGTGGTTCCAAACTCTTGTCAGGGGCAAATAAGAGTAGTTGTAGCCACTGTGTCACAATCAAACTCAGCAAGACCTACAGTTACAACCATGTATCCACATTTTAATTTCTGGGAAGGCTGATTTGTGTATCTATAGTATAATTCAGCTCTTTTTGGAAGGGAAATATCTAACTTATTCTGTTCTATCTGGAACTCATCTTAAAACTGTCTTTATAATTGGAGTTTTGAAGATTAAAACTGAATGAGCATAAACTTTGTAGCTTATTTGTCATGTTTGGATTTGGCTTTTTTGTACGTGAATAAAAGAGGCTTTAGCTCATCTAAGACAGACTTTTCTTGTCCACTCTTTTAGAGTGTTAAATGAACGCTTCTTTCATCATACAGTTTTTACCCTCCCCTTTTTTTTTGATGCATTCCCTGAAATAAGTGAAGTATTGTCAAAAGAGAGAGCAATCCAGAATATGGTTTCCATGACAAATATGGTAATAGAGAAATGCTAAGAAGTCAGCAAGTTTATTTGTTCTGGTTCAGTAAGGTAGCTGAAGCTATAATGAATTCAGGTTATAAGAAAAACAAATTCAGGTAGAATATCAGAAGTAGTTTCACTTATATTAGTAATTTTACTACTCTATAAAAAGTTTGAGAAAAGTGAATCTTCACTGTACATTAGAATTGAACAATGCCCGATTTGCTTTAAAATTGAATAGGGAATACTTAGTGTGAAAAGCAGGGATAATTTAAAGTCCTAGTATTGCTTCCTTTGTGTCCCTCCTCAAACACCTTCTTTCTGTGTTGCTGATAGACATGAGAACACCTGAAGCATACATCTCCCCACTGTTTACATATCGTTCTGCAGAGCACAAGGAGTTACAGAAGTGGGACTTTCATGTAACATTGAGTATACTGAAATTTGAGGCTGGCTGAACTCGGTTTTATCTAATGTCTTGAGGAGTAATGTGTTAGACTGGAGAAATATCTGCACATCAGGAATAGTCCAGTCCTAAAGTGGAAAAAATATTTTTTTTTATTAGTATGACATACTTAATTTTAATCTCTTGCTAAAGCGTTATAATTTTAAAGTGAGTATTTAACCATTTTCAACCCTTTGACAACTCTGAAATAGATTAAGTTGCAAGCTGTGTGTGTATACTTTATCCTGGAAAAATGTGGCTGGGCAAAGCTTAATTTGTGTATGTATTACAGCTGCAGAAAAACTGTCCTCCCATCAGTCTTCTATCAGAGGGAGGGAAGAGAATTATGTTAGTTATCTGCTTAGGAATCCTCAGTTGGTAAAACTGCCTCAGTCTGCCTGGGCAACATGTTAGCAAGCTTCAGAAGCACAGACAAGAGTTTGAGCTGAAATCTGGCATTGGCCTGAGAGGGCATTTTCAGGAAAAATTTTTGGGTTGGGAAAGTGGAGGAGGAGCAATATGCATAAAGCATTGCCGAATAGGTTCCTGTGAAAGGAAATGGACACATTGCACATTTTCTGGTGATGCCATTGGGAAGGAAGACAGCCTAAGCAAGAAAACCTGAATGTGCTACTGGATCTCAGAATATGTTTTAGAACTGGGTTGTGAAGGAATAGTGGAGGAAAACAAGCCCTTCAAACATGGCTTAAAATAAAATTAAAGCCAAGCAAAAACGTCTCTTCCTCTCTCTCCCTCCAAACAAGAGTTCAGTTACTATTGTCATGAAAAGACAAATTTCTCACATTTGTTCACTTAATACTTTAATGGAATTATCTTTTTATGCATGTAGTCCAATGTCTTGCGTTGACACAATGAAAGCTGCTTATGAAAGTATTTGTTTAGTCAAACCACATTTTCAAAGAGTTTTTGCCATCTTCTCAAAATTCATTTGAATAGGTGCATGTCTGGTTAAGTTTGTGTATTTTGAATTTGGATGATGTGAAGGAAGTGCTCTTCACAATATAAGGAAACTTCAATGATAATGTTGGTTCAGCACAACAGTAGGAGGAGGGTTAGACAACAAATTATGGGCTCCTTCAGTCTGGAAATGCTATTTGCTAATAAGTACTGTTGTTGAGAAAATGTGAATCTACTTGATTATATCATTGAAAGTCTAATTTTTAATTTTTTTTTTTATTCTATAATATAAGTTAATCCCGGACTTTGTGTTTCTGTTTACTTAAAGTCAATCTTAATATCTTTCAAAAATACTTAACTGTGCCTATAATAAAGGTGGCTTTTGTAAAATGTTTGCTGATTTCCCCCTTTCTGAATAGTCTGTCAGTATTGACATAGCCACAGTTATAATAGTTATCTTGTTGCACCCTTTCTTCATTAGCTTTTTTTTCCTCCAGCTCTTGTTCATATTCTTAGTGAGGAGGAAGTATTAATAATTTAGTGATTACTGTGGAAAAAGACAAATGTACTTGATTAGCGAAGGAGGGATTATGGTCTCTTTCCTCACCCTGTCCTCTCTTCTCCTATGTCTCTTAAGTGTGCAGTCACAGTTAGCAGTCAGCATCTTGGTCACATACTAAACAGCTTTTCATTCACAGTTTCTGTCACTGCGGACACTAACAAATAATTTAGCTTGGTTTCTTACAAAAATAAGGCATAGACACATTTGTTTCCCTGTCTCCATCCCCTGTAGTTTTTACACTGTTTGATAACTTCTGCCAGATTTCACAGATCACACAAAGTTTGTCAGCGTTGGGTTCTTCCTTATTAAATTCTTGTGGAATTGGGTGGCTGGGTAAAGCCTTATGTCCATGCTCACCCCCCCAATGCCTGGGGGAAGATCTGATGTTATCAAAACCACTGTTCCTTTTTCTGTCCCACTAGGCAGCCAGCTGGTCAACAAGTGGTAGCAACAAGATTGTGCTGCCTTTTGCCTAGATATTGGAAGGAGTTGGAAAGCGTGAGAAAGGTTTAGGGATATTGAAGGGAGGACCTGTAGTTAAAAGGTGAATGGTTCAAGGGTCTTGGACATAAATTCACAGAGAAACAAACTTCATTCATTCTGATACCTGTAGAAAGTTCTTGCTGTGCTGTGAGGCCTGATCGATTCTCTGGTTTTGCATTGAGTTAAAAGTTCATTTATGTATCTGTGAATATGGTTATGTAAAAGTAGGCAGGAGGTAGCCAAGGACCTGTAGTGACAGTTTCAAATAGACGAACAGCTGATTTCATGGAGGAGGAAGCTTTCTGTAACAGTAAAAGGCCATCCTTGCACTTTGAAGGTGGTGTAGTACTGCATTTGATGACTGAAACAATTATCAGCCAGGCTTATGTCTGGCTGGAAGAGTGCTTCCCCCAGCTTACTCTCTGCTGCTGGCTTGCCTATAAGCAGCCAAAGTTACTGTGCATCCTACGTTGAAGGTTCGTGTATCTCTTCTCTGCAGACAATGAGTGCCACTGATGTAGCCAGCTCAAGCTGAAAATTTCACTCTTGCTAGTCTAGCAATGCAGAACAGTATGGTGGAAATCAACAGAGCAGGTAAAGGCATGGTGCTTCAGCCCCTGGACCAGGAGTGAGGGTGTGCACTGTGTCAGGTTCTCATCTTCCTCTGAGCATCACAGTTTTACATGATAGTCCTTATGCCTTTGAAGGATTGCCTTCTTTGTGTTTCTGTTAAATCTCTGCAACTCATATTGAAGGGCTTCTGTAGAAAAATAAGGATGTTTCTGAGTCTCTCCAACTACTTTTTTGAATATTTGTTTGTCCTTGTGCAGTTGGTGTTCTTTAACATGATGTGTGTTTCAGAGGTGTATGAGGTACATACATAACTTCAGGAGCTCATGTCATTGTCTTACTCTGGGTTATGAAAACTTGTGGTAAACATACCACAAAGTGAGTCTGAAATCCAGAACTGTTGGCTAAAGAATTACTAAAAAAAGAAAGGATTCCTTGGTTTTTTTCAGTTGCACAGTAAACTTCTAGAAACGGAGCGGCAGCTTGGGGAAGCACACGGGCGGCTCAAGGAGCAGAGGCAGCTGTCTAGTGAGAAACTGATGGACAAAGAGCAGCAGGTGGCTGATCTGCAGTTAAAACTGTCTCGTGCTGAAGAGCAGGTAGGGGTTCTGACGCAAACTCTAGTTTGTTCTGGTTCTGATAGCAGCCTGTATATACACGTGTGGTGACGTTGCAGTATGAAGTTTGTCCTTATGGCAATTTCAGTTGACTAATACTGTTAAAATCTTACGGTAAAATTGTCAAAATCTGCCTAAATGCCACTTGTCTTACCTTTTTTTTTGGTAAACTAAATACTTGTTGGATGCATGTATGTTCATGATGCTTTACAGATGAACAAAAGATGTGCATTGTGCACTTAGGAGCTTTGTCTGAGGATCTTGTGAAGGAGAGACGTAAGCGCACCTGAGCCCATATGAGTAAAGTGCTGTGTGTAGATATTTTTGTGAGATAAAGCCCTACATGAAGAAAAAGTGAGCGTGACACAGCGAGTCATTGATAGTTAATAACCTGTGTGGGGTGGATGGGCAGAAAACACTCATTTTATTAATTTTTATTTGTTTTAATGAGCATCTTATATTTGTTGCTGATTTTCTGCTGCCTGTATGGGGACTGGCCAAATATCTGAGTGGTATGTTGTCAAAGCTTCAAAGCTTTTCTGTAGCTAATTTGCAAAGCCTCGACCCAGTACAGAAGTGGAGAGACTGCTAAACCGAAGTTGCTACTAAAACTGCTAATAATAGTAAAAATAACATTGTTTTACAGGTATCTATTATCAGTCATGTTACAGCTTAACAGCTTTTGGAAAAAAGCATACTAAAAATCTGTTAGCGTTTAGATTTTTGAGAGCTAAAATCCATATATATCTCATAGTTGTTTTACAGTTCTCGTGTGTGATATAGAATCTCGCCTATTAATAATAATGAATGCTTTGATAAGTTTTTGATTTTTTTTTAACTGGCATTACACACGTTTATTTTTATACCAGTTTTCAAACATTCATGTTTAGACTAAAATCTTTTAGTGTTAGAATGAACATGGAGCAGTGTTGGCATACTGAGTTGTGCTTGTTTTCTCATTAGTCTGGTTTGTTCGGTTGGATTTTTTTCAGCTGAAGGAAAAAGCAGCAAATTCCACAGAACTGCAACATCAATTAGATAAGGCAAAACAGCAGCACCAGGAACAGCAGACACTTCAGCAAAATACTACATCAAAACTACGAGAAGCTCAGGTAACATAGTTATGTATCCTTGTAAAAGTGTATTTCAGGATTTCGTTATTTTAAATATGTTTTCTCTGTACAAGTAACTTACGTGACTTACACTAGTTTTAATAAATTAACTTGTAAATGTAGAACAGAATATACAGAAAGTGTTTATTAAATTTATCCGACATTTTATGCATTAGGAATAAATTCTAGGGTCCTTATAATTAAGGAAGCTATTATGTGATTTTTTAGAATGATTTGGAGCAAGTACTACGACAAATTGGAGATAAGGACCAAAAAATTCAAAATCTCGAGGCTTTGCTCCAAAAAAGCAAGGAAAATATCTCTCTGCTAGAAAAGGAAAGAGAGGACTTGTATGCAAAAATTCAGGCTGGTGAAGGGGAAACTGCAGTTCTTAACCAGCTACAAGAGAAAAACCATGCGTTGCAAATACAGGTAAGAACTCGGAGACTGGATTCTTTTCTGTCATTCTCATTACTGAATCTTGTTTCATTTTTTCCTGTCTCATCAGGTCTGACACTTTTCTGTACTTTGCTGGGTTTTTGATACTTGCTTTAAAGATCTTACTGTAAATTTCACAGGACTTGTGTTTTGGCGACTTCTGTGCTTTCAGCATAGGGGAAGGAATTCCTAGATGTTTCCCATGTACATATGCTAGTAATACATGCTTACAAATAACTTATGGATACATATACACTTAAGTTTCTGTCATTTTCAAAAGAGGTTTAATTCCTGCTATCAACAGTAAAATTCAGTTTAGCCTGTATCTGTTGTCTCCTTAGTATTTGGGGTTTGTTACAGTAAGGCCAGATTGACAATTCCCTTTTGCTTCCACTTTCAGCTGGTAATGTATTTAAAGTCTAATATTGTGTACAAAATAGACTTACTGTAATAGTTCAGAAGAAGAAATGGGATAGCGGTGGATCTCCAAAGCCATGATAAGACATGCCAACATTCAAAAGATTTATGACTTCCTTGGACATGCTGTTACAGCCTTCTTTTCTCCTTGCCTCTTTTTTTTTCATTGCAGGTAACTCAGCTGACAGAGAAGCTGAAGAATCAATCAGAAAGTCATAAACAAGCCCAAGAGAATTTGCATGAGCAAGTGCAGGAGCAAAAGGCACATCTAAGAGCTGCTCAAGACCGTGTCCTTTCCCTGGAAGCAAACATCACTGAACTGACTAGCCAGCTAAATGAAAGTAAAGAGAAAGTTTCTCAACTTGATGTACAGGTAATGGAACTCTATACTGTCTGATGATGATGAATCCTGCTTGTGCTTTCTGTATTCTCTCCAGAGAACATACAAAGCAACTTGGGTAAAAATTGCATGTTTCTACCAACAGATGACTGAAGTAGAGTAAGGCAGATAAAACATGTAAGTGGGTGCAGAATAGCAATAGATGGCAAGTGTTCATTTTGTTGTTGTTGGTTTTGTCTAGATTTGTTTTGTTGGTTTGCCTTTTTTTTTTCTTTTTTTTTCTTGTTTTGTCTAAATTGAAAAAGCCCCAGAGTTCATAATTGAGTTGGGAAAATCCATCCTCGAGCGTCTCTTGTGCTGTCTGTAATGATTTGTTATCCTAAACCCTTCACTTACCCGTCCTGGATTCTGTGCAACGGAGTGAAAGTCTGTTAAGTCACTAAGATCTTGTCGCCTAGAAATTTCCTATGCTGTTATATTTTGTCAAACCCAAAAGCTGTGGGCCACCTTGTTGCCATTTTAATTTACTAAACAAGAAAGTTCCCCAGTATGGACTTGATGTTGGCTCTCCTACTGTTAAGTACTGCTTAAGCTAGAAGCTGCTTATTATGTTCAGCTGTCCCAAAGAAAGAATAACATTTGATCAGAAGTTTGGCAAGTATTAAGTTCTTGCATCAGTAGGTTTGGAGCAGCTAGTACTGTTGTTCTTGCATTAATTCACTGTAGTATCTTCAGAATTAGTGATACTCAGTTTTCAAGCAGGTCTGGGAACTTGTTCTGATATAGCTTTGTGATGTTTTTACTGGGCTTTGCTACAATACCTAGCCTGTTATTTCACTGAGACATTAGCATGTCTGCTAGGGATAAAAATAGTAAAGCACAATAGCAGGTGACCCCGAGTATTGCCTCTCTGCACCAACACCACTCATACCTACCTTCTAAATTTTACTTACTGGGTATTTTGGGAGCAAGGGGGGTTGCTCCTTGACAGACAGATAGAACAGAGAAAGATGGTACTCATGTGGAAGCATATTTTTGTTATTTCTTACTCTCCTAGCTTTTAAAAATTTTGGAGACCCACAACTGTGACTGTAATCTGAGCTTATTGAGGTACACGTGTTTGTGAATGTGCACACAATGTGAATGGAAGTCTATCTTTTTGTAAGTTAAAATATATTCCTGGAATACAAGATGAGTGAGACTGGTGGTGTTTTTTTTTCTGTTTTCTTTAGCTCAAAGTAAGACTTAACTGTTGCTTAAAATCCTGATATTTTCTAAACTTTTAATATCTTATATCTTTCTTCATTTTTTTTTTTTTAAGTAGCACATGAAAACTGCTGATTTTGCTACTAAGCATACTGATAAATATAAAAAAAATTGAAAATGAGCTATGGAAAAATAGATGTTCTAGTGAAATACAACTTGCCTTTCAGGTAAAAGCAAAGACTGAATTGCTGCTTTCAGCAGAAGCATCAAAAGCTGCTCAAAGAGCGGATCTTCAGAATCATCTGGACACTGCTCAGCATACATTGCAAGATAAGCAACAGGTTATAAGTAACATACAAACATAAATTTTACCTAAAAATTACTTATAAACATAACAATAGTCTTTTTACAAGCTAAAGAAACATATGAATATGCATTTGGAAATCATCATTTAGAATATTTTAACCAAGTGATATGTATTCATTTCTTTTTGCTGTAATATGGACCAGATGTATTTTTTAGTATGAAGAATTTACTAAGAAATCCACTCTTCACTGTAGGATTATGGTCCAGTCTAAGCTGTCCTATTAGGGTATAATTCAGTTTTCACGTGTATGTTATGAAAAAAAGATTGCAGGATGTACTGGGTACAAGTAATCTTAATTCTTACTGCAGATTCAGATAAATTCAGAATCAGACTTCTATATTCAGCAATTATTATCTGTGTGCCAACTGTCACAAAAAAAACCTAAAGACTGATGTTAAAATGGCATGTTTTACCATGTGCTAATGCTAGTGAAGCTCTCCACCAGCTGCTGAATCAAATATTAACATTGTTAGAATCAGTGCTATTGTGATCTTCATGGAAACATCCAGCAGATGCTAACATAGCACCATATTTCAGCATAAGAATGTAATTAATTGCTATAAACCTTGCTGCTCTGCACCCTACCTGTCTCCTCACAGCAGCTAGAAGACCATTTTTTTTCCAACTATTAAATAATTAATAATGAAATACATCAGCTTGGCTGGAGTGCAGTGAGCAGTGATGTAGCTGTCATCATAGTGGTAGTAACTACATGAATGTGTTCATGTCTCTTGTGGAAACTGGGTTGCTTTGTGTTGAACCAAATAGTTTGAAATATCTCTGGTATGTGGAGAACTGACTGTTTCCATGGTACTGGCTTTCTTCAACAATGCTTGATTTCATGAGGACAGCAGAAATTTTTGCCAAGGTTTTGTAGTGTTACTTTCTAGTTACTGTTGTCCAAACTGCAGGATCTAGTGCCATTATTATTTGTCAGTTTAACAGAGAGAATTTGTACATCTGTTTGCGTTTGCCTCTCTCAATTTCCTGCCCTTCAGAATAAAAAGAAACATTAATTTACATTTTAGTTTGGACATGTTAGAACATTTAAAGCATACATGACATTAGTCATTTTTGGGAGTTAGTTAAAAACTAACCCCCCCTTGTGTTTTTATTTTACCTCAGGAGTTAAACAAGGTCAGCGTTCAGTTGGATCAGGCTACAGCTAAGCTGAATGACAAGCAGGAATACTGTGCTCAGCTGGAAGTCAATCTTAAAGAGTACAAAGAGAAACATCTTTATTTAGAACAGAAAACTGAAGAGCTACAGGGACAGCTTAAGGTTTGTATTGAACACAGTACCTGAGCTCACAGAAACTAATGTTCTCTGCTGTTTGGTATCATATGATAAAGGCTGTGGTCAAATTCTGGGGTAAGGATTGTATCAATCCCACTTGTGTAGGCTTTCATTTTCAGTAGTGTTTCCTGATCCAACCTTTAATCCTATTCTCCTCTTCTATGTTAGCATATCACACTGAGAAGATTAGCTTGGGACATTGCCACTGTACTGTCATTTTCCTGTACATGTGCTTCTGCTAACCTCTGTGCTACTGGGAAGGTGTTAGAAGAGGGAGTGTGAATGCTTCCTGAAATTAGAGTCTTCAAGGTCAACCTTATACACTTTACAAGTGGTAGCTGGGAGTACGTGCTGGATTGGTTAGTCCAAGTTAACACTACCTGTCTGGTTTAATTTATTTTTAAAGCCTTTCAGTAGGCTCCTGCAGAGGCTTTTTTAGCAAGATTTTTCCTCTAACTTGATCTTGAGTTTTGCATTCCATTTCTGGAATAATTTTTTCTCTTAAAGTGCACACAATTCTGGTGGAGGTGTTGGTGGTTTTAGACACTAATGTTTTCAGTTAAGGATATGAATTAGTCCTAATGCATGAAAGCTTTTAAATTTTGGCTTTAACTTTTGTTCAATATTTGCTGAGCAATCTTGATGGTCAAAATTCACAATATGTAAAACCATGTGGTACAAGGATCTTCAGAGCCATGTAGAATTATTTTTGTGGTGTTGTCTGTTTTGAGGGAGATTAGCAGTCTTTATACTCAAGACTGAGTGACATGTTTTTTCTTAGCTTATGTAGTTTTTAGGAGAGAAATTAAGTTGTTTTCCCCGTATGAAATTCTATATCCAATGCTATTAAAAACTGAAGCAGTCGTATATTTACATTTAGTGTAATAATTTTGTGCTTCATATCTCTCTTCTTCAGCACACTGTTATTTTTCTCCCTGCTATCATTTGTAGTTTTTTCATCCTTTTGCTGAATTTTCATGTGTAACCAACAGACACAAATGCTTGGGAGGAATACAGTGCCTGCTTGCACAAGAATTTACAAGGTTCCTGGTAGCTGAAGTGTAAAGCTGAGCAGGGTTCTTGATGCTGCCAACAGAAATGCATTTCTGTGTAAATTGGTGTCATCATTGTTCTTCAGGATTATTCCAGTTGAATGCATGATATTAAAAAAACCCAAGAAAACAAACAAAACCAAAACCAAAAAACAAACCCTCAGGAATTTTCTCCGAGAAATTTGGCCATTTTTTTTCATGGCCACTGCATTAAAGCAGAAGTGACTTTAAAACAGCCACTGTATTGAAGATTCTAAGCAGTGCCTCTTTGCTGAAGATTCCTGCAATCTTTATACTCTGTGTAAATGAACAAGTACCTTCTTAAAACAAAACAAAAAAAACTCTACCAGGTAAGGGTAGGATTTACAGCTGTAATTTCTGTCTTTGCTTTTGTTATCAAGAGCAGCAGAGTTCTTGGAATATGTAAATCAGTAGTCATTTGAAGCTGATGAAACTGCTTGGTGGTGGCTGAGAACCTGGCCCCAGAGCCGAGCACTGTGTGTGGCCTTTTTTTGTGTAGGTGTTTTGAATAGGTTCTTCAACGATTTCTGCTTTTTATAGAATCATAGAATCCTTTA
>NW_008620362.1:1883-7551 GCF_000691845.1 Merops nubicus | reverse complement strand
GCACACCCAAAACAGTGACTCTCAGCTCCCACCCTCAGCCCTGGGGTCCTCTGTGACCTTCTCCCTGCAGATATCGACGAGTGTGACCGCCAGCCCTGTGGAAATGGGACCTGCAAGAACACAGTTGGCTCCTACAACTGCCTCTGCTTCCCTGGCTTCGAGCTGACCCACAACAACGACTGCATGGGTGAGCTGCACGAAGTCCTCACCACGTGGGTCACTGGTGGGGGTCAACGTGGCAACAACGGCCGTGAGGCTTGGGGCAACCCCAGGGTGGCACGGAGGGACTCAGCTCTGGGTTGTCCCCCTGGGGCCGTGGCTGCAGAAGGCACCTCGGGGTGTCACCAGGGCTGGTTGTAGGTGTGGGAGGCGTGGGGCTGGTGGAGGTGCCAGGCTGACACGTGCTGTGCCCATCTCGTTTCCCTCCCACAGACATTGATGAGTGTTCATCCCTGGTGGGGCAGGTCTGTCGGAACGGGCAGTGCATCAACAGCGTCGGCTCCTTCCAGTGCCTGTGCCAGGAGGGCTACGACAGGACCCCTGATGGCAAGAACTGTGTAGGTGAGTTGGCCAGGCAGCAGGTTGGTCCTTCTCGAGGGGTGGAGCTGTATGTTGGCACCCTGAAGTGCTGTGATGGGTCACCAAGCTGGACCCCTCCGTGGTGACTGGGTGGTGGACTCTGCAGAGCCTCCCACAAAGCCCCAAGTCCTCTAGAGCCAAATTTGGGTCATCTGACTGCCCATGGAGAGCTGGACTGGGCCCCACCGTGCCTGCATCTCCCTCCCAGCAGTGCAGGGGACCAAGCCAGTCCCTTGCCATGTGCTGGGACCTGCAGGCAGCATGGAGAAATGTCCTCTCTGTGCCCCTAAAGCATGCAGAGATGTGCCAGGGGTGCTTTGGGAACCACCCTGCAGGCAGGGGCCGTGGGGGCAGCCAGGCACATGGTGCTCTGGGGCCTTGTGCCCACCACTGTGCCTCCTGCAGCACCACATCCCAGAGGGCTGAGCCCATCTTCTCATCTTTTCCAGGTAGAGCATCCTGGAAAATGTCTTTCTCTTGTCTTCTCTTGCATCTCCTGGGCCAGGCAGGGTGCCCTGGCACTCCAGTCCTCCGAGCTGGGCACGGAGCTCAGTGGTTATTTCCCTTCTTCTGCAGACATCAACGAGTGTGTGAGCCTGCCTGGGACCTGCTCCCCAGGCACCTGCCAGAACCTGGAGGGCTCCTTCCGTTGCATCTGCCCCCCTGGCTACGAGGTGCAGAATGACAACTGCATTGGTAAGGTTGGCTCCTGCCTCCTCCTCTGCCAGCACAGCTCCTGCTCACCTCGGGCTGACCACGTTAGAATCAGGGTTGGGAAGGACCTCTAGGATCATCAAGCCCAACCTCCATCCCAACAGCTCCCTAACCACCAGGCTGTAGCCTCAAGTGCAGCATCTACTCATGTCTTGAACCCCTCTAGGGATGAGGGCTCCACCACCTCCCTGGAGGGCTCTTCTTGAGGGTGCTGGGGCGTGCAGCACCACCCCCAAATATCTTCCTGAGGGCAGCTGGACACAGAGGAAAGCAAGACCTGTCTCCATGATGGAGGAGGCTCAGTGGTTTTGCCATGCCCTGGTCTCCTCACTGCCCCATCTGCCCCGTGGGTGGGTTAGGGGTCAGGGCTGGGGTGACGTCCTGAGGCAGCAGAGCTCTCCAGACATCACAGCTTCAGCTGGTTCACCAGCAGTGACCTGTAATATATCCTTGGTGCCCTCAGACATCAACGAGTGCGAAGAGGAGCCCAACATCTGCCTCTTTGGGACCTGCACCAACACCCCTGGGAGCTTCCAGTGCGTGTGCCCTCCAGGCTTCGTCCTGTCCGACAACGGCCGGCGGTGCTTTGGTGGGTGCAGCTCCTCCTGGTGGGGCTGGGAGCACAGAGGTCCTGGGTGTCTCCATGACCTCTGGGCTGCCCCATCCTCCAGACACTCGCCAGAGCTTCTGCTTCACCCGCTTCGACAACGGGAAGTGCTCTGTCCCCAAGGCCTTCAACACCACCAAGGCTCGGTGCTGCTGCAGCAAGATGCCAGGAGAAGGCTGGGGAGACCCCTGCGAGCTGTGCCCTCAGGAGGGGAATGGTGGGTGTGCTGGGACCTGGAGATGGCTGCCTGGGTGGTGGGGAAGGTGTGAAGGGCAGCTCAACCATCCACCAGCGTGGGTTCCTCCACTTCCCTCACTGGGCTGCAGCGTTCCCTGGGTCTCCAGCGACCCCAGTTGGGCTCATTTCTGCTTTGGATGCTCTCTGGGTTCTCTGTAAGGCTTTAGACCCAAGAGAAGCTGGGGTTTTGTGGCCTCCCATGGGCAGGGAGCTGTCAAGCTCTCACTCCTGCTCTAGAAGCCTCCAAAGCACGTTTCAACCTCTGTGAGCAGAAGCACTCGTGAGCTCATCTCACTCCTCTGCTTTCTTCCAGTTGCCTTCCAGGAGCTGTGTCCATATGGCCATGGAGCCATCCCAGGTCCAGGTGACACCCGGGAAGGTAAGATCTGATCTAAGGATGAGAAGAAGTTTGATTGGGGGGGTTTTGGGGGGAGAATTGCCTGGGAGCAACCCAACTTACACTGCCTGGAGAGCAGGGTTGAACCCCAGTGCAGGAAGGGGGGACGTAGACCTGGCTGCCCTCCCAGCCTCATGGTCTTCCATCGCTCCCCAGAGGTCAAGAGCTCAGCTCTGGAGGGGGAAGATCTGAGATGCCACACCAATCCTGAGAGGAGGGGGCTGTGCTGGGGGGTACGTGCTCCCAGGGGGTTTCAATTGCCTTGGTGTCCCTTCCAGATGTCAACGAGTGCTCGGAGAATTTGGGGGTGTGCATCAACGGGGCCTGCATCAACACTGATGGCTCCTTCCGCTGCGAGTGCCCCTTTGGCTACAACCTGGACTACACGGGGGTCAACTGTGTGGGTAAGAGCCTGCAGGGGGGCACCTCCTCCCTCTTGCCCTTCCCCTCAGAGGCTACGAGCACGTCCGTGAACGTTTGTGTGTGTGGAGAAGGAACTAGCTCCTCCCCCCCCGTCCCTTTGGTGTTGCCCTCCTGGGTCTTGGATGACCCAGACCCAGCTTGTTTGATGCTCTGGCTGCAAGAAGAGACCACCCTGCACCTTTCCCACCCACCTAACGTGGCCTTGGCTTCCTGCAGACACCGACGAGTGCTCCATTGGCAACCCCTGTGGGAATGGCACCTGCACCAACGTGGTGGGGGGCTTCGAGTGCGCCTGCGACGAGGGCTTTGAGCCAGGCCCCATGATGACATGTGAAGGTAACGCCCCTTGGGGCCATCCCTTCACCCCCCTTGCACCCTGGGCCACGTGTGGGACCCCACGGGGTGGCTGCAGTCAGGTCAGCCTCCAGTGGGCAGAGCAGAGAAGGTCCCTGGGGCTCATCTCCACGGGGGTGTGGCCAGCAGCGCTGGTCCCCTGAGGCTTCCTCTGGGGCTGGAGTCCAGGAGGAGGTCCAGAGACCTGCCTAAGTGCAGGAGCTGCCTCACCAGGGAGTCAGGACCTGTTGAGACAGCAGATGTCTGTCCCTGTACACTCAAAGACCATGGCAAGAAGCCTTGGTGGAAAAAAAAGTTCTTGGGAGGGGGGGATGTCTGTGCTGGGGAGCTCCACTGCTGTTACTGCCCAGCTGACCTGCTGCTCTCCTGCCTCCCAGACATCAACGAGTGCTCACTCAATCCCCTGCTCTGTGCCTTCCGTTGCATCAACACCTTTGGCTCCTACGAGTGCACTTGCCCAGCTGGATACGCCCTCCGAGAAGACAGGAGAATGTGTAGAGGTAAAACCTCCTTCAGGGCAGGTCCAACCCTCTCCCCACCCCCCCTGTGCTTAGCTGGTGTCCGTACAGAGAGAAGTTCTCCCTTGAACTTCTGAGCTGGCTTCTCTGGGTGTTTCTGGGCTCACTCTCACCTGCCTTGGTGTCTCTGCTGCGTGCCAGCCAGCCCGGAGCAAGGCAGGAGGGGTGGGTGGAGCAGTGGAGGGGTGGGCCCTCGCTTCCTAGTCATCCCCAGGGCTGTCCCAGCAGAGCTGGTGGGTTGAAGGTGGTCTCACGAGGTTCTGGGTTGCAGATCTGGACGAGTGTGCAGAGGGGCTGCACGACTGCGAGTCACGAGGGATGCTCTGCAAGAACCTCATCGGCACCTTCATGTGCATCTGCCCCCCAGGAATGCAACGCAGGCCCGATGGAGAGGGCTGCACAGGTACCAAGGACCAGGCTGGGCAGGGTCCCCCCTGGGGCTGGAGACCCTCCTCTTCCAGCCATTGGCCTTTATTTCATGTCCTTCTGTCACACGGCTCCTCCCCAGGGCTTCCCGTCTGTCAGAACATCCTCTCTGTCCTCCTAGATGCCTACAAAACTTCTACACCCACAAAACTTCTGTGCATCTCTGGACACTCGTGGGTCTGGAGTGTTCCAGCACAGCATTATGCCACGTGTCCTTGGCTGGGTCAAGCTGCTTAGCTCTGAGCTGCTTTTGGAAGGGCCAGGACTGGACAGCCCAGATTGGTCCAGCAGGATGGCAGAGCCCAGCTCCACCTAAGCCCAGCACCTTGACCACTTCCAGGTGGCCAATGTACAAACCAAAGAACCCATTCCCTCAGCCACCTTGCCTTGGGAGAGAGATCCAGGGCAGGCAGATGTGTCCCTCAGAGGTGATGGTGCTCCTCAAGGACACCACGAAGCCCCTTCCAAACCGACCGCTCGCTCGGGGGAGGCTTCAGAAAAGCTGAAATTCACCCCGTGCCTCACCACAGCTCTTGGTGGTTCCATCCTAGATGAGAACGAGTGTAGGACCAAGCCTGGGATCTGCCCCAACGGCCGCTGCCTCAACACAGTGGGGAGCTACCGCTGCGACTGCAACGAGGGCTTCGAGGTCAGCCCCTCTGGCACCGAGTGCATCGGTGAGTCCCCGCTGCTGGGGGCTCCCAGGCAGCCTCCCTGGAGCAGCACACGGTGCTTTTGGGGGCTTTCAGGGTTTCTGAGAGGGAAGGTTGTTGGGAAAAGCATCACCTTGGCCTGCTAGAGTCATCCCAACCGTGGTACTTTCCATGGTGGAGGTGGGACAGGCTCCACAGGCTGCTCGGTGGTCCCTGGTGCTGACACTGTCTCGGGGTGTAGAACTGTGAAGGTTGGAATAGAACTCTGAGATCCTCGACTCCAACCATCACCCAACACTCCCACGACCACCAAACCCTGTCCCCAAGTGCCACATCCACACATTTCTTGAAGGGAGTGAGACTCCAGCACCCCCCTGGGCAGCCTGGGCCAACCCCTCACCGCTCTCTCAGTGAAGAAATTCTTCTCCATCTCCAATCAAAACCTCCCCTGGGGCAACTTGGGCCCATTTCTTCTCTTCTTGACCTTGTGTCCCCACTCTGTGCATCCAGACACCCGCCAAGGATTCTGCTTCACCGAAGTGCTGCAAACCATGTGCCAGATGTCATCCACCAACCGCAACCTGGTCACCAAGTCGGAGTGCTGCTGCAACAGTGGGCGCAGCTGGGGCCCCCAGTGTGAGCTCTGCCCCCTGCCTGGAACTGCCCAGTACAAGAAAATGTGTCCCCATGGACCTGGGTACTCCACTGATGGGAGAGGTGAGCTGGGACCCAAATCACAGAACCTGGCACGGTGGGGAGG
>NW_008620362.1:0-1533 GCF_000691845.1 Merops nubicus | reverse complement strand
GTCCCAGGAATCCCCCAGCCCCTCAGCATCTCTGTAGCCTCCCCTGGACTCTCTCCAGCAGCTCCTTGTCTGTCAAACTGGGGAGCCCAGCACTGGATCCAGCTGTGGCCTCACTGGGGCAGTCGAGTGAATCCCCTGGACTGCCGAGGGGAGGGGGCAGAGGAGTGGGTGGAGGGAGGATTCCCCAGGAACCGCCTGGGACAGAGCTACAGAGCCCTTGAGCAGAGGAGCCTCCATCTCCCTGGACACTGTCTGTGGCTCCCTGGGAGAGTCTGAGCTGCTGTGGCACAGGAGACGGAGGCAGCAGGGGCACTAATGGGTCCTTTTCCCTTTTCCCTTTTCCCTTCTTTCCCTCTCCCTTCTTTCCCTTTCCCTTCTTTCCCTTCTTTCCCTTCTTTCCCTTCTTTCCCTTCTTTCCCTTCTTTCCCTTCTTTCCCTTCTTTCCCTTCTTTCCCTTCTTTCCCTTCTTTCCCTTCTTTCCCTTCTTTCCCTTCTTTCCCTTCTTTCCCTTCTTTCCCTTCTTTCCCTTCTTTCCCTTCTTTCCCTTCTTTCCCTTCTTTCCCTTCTTTCCCTTCTTTCCCTTCTTTCCCTTCTTTCCCTTCTTTCCCTTCTTTCCCTTCTTTCCCTTCTTTCCCTTCTTTCCCTTCTTTCCCTTCTTTCCCTTCTTTCCCTTCTTTCCCTTCTTTCCCTTCTTTCCCTTCTTTCCCTTCTTTCCCTTCTTTCCCTTCTTTCCCTTCTTTCCCTTCTTTCCCTTCTTTCCCTTCTTTCCCTTCTTTCCCTTCTTTCCCTTCTTTCCCTTCTTTCCCTTCTTTCCCTTTCCCATTCCCTTTTCCCTTTCCCTTCTTTCTCTTCTCTTCTTTCTCTTCTTTCCCTTTCCCTTTCCCTTTCCCTCCTTTCCCTTTTCCCTTTTCCCTTCTTTCCTTTCTTTCCCATTCCCTTTTCTTTCCCTTCTTTCCCTTCTTTCCCTTCTTTCCCTTCTTTCCCTTCTTTCCCTTCTTTCCCTTCTTTCCCTTCTTTCCCTTCTTTCCCTTCTTTCCCTTCTTTCCCTTCTTTCCCTTCTTTCCCTTCTTTCCCTTCTTTCCCTTCTTTCCCTTCTTTCCCTTCTTTCCCTTCTTTCCCTTCTTTCCCTTCTTTCCCTTCTTTCCCTTCTTTCCCTTCTTTCCCTTCTTTCCCTTCTTTCCCTTCTTTCCCTTCTTTCCCTTCTTTCCCTTCTTTCCCTTCTTTCCCTTCTTTCCCTTCTTTCCCTTCTTTCCCTTCTTTCCCTTCTTTCCCTTCTTTCCCTTCTTTCCCTTCTTTCCCTTCTTTCCCTTCTTTCCCTTCTTTCCCTTCTTTCCCTTCTTTCCTTTCTTTCCCTTTTCCCTTTTTGCTTTCCCTTCTTTCCCTTCTTTCCTTTTTTCCCTTTCCCATTTCCCCTTTCCCTTTCCCTTGTCTTTCTCTCCCTTCTTCCCCTTCCCCTCCCCCTTTTCTCCCTCCCCCGCAGACATCGATGAGTGCAAGGTGCTGCCCCGGCTCTGCCAGAACGGGCAGTGCATC
>NW_008620361.1:411-646 GCF_000691845.1 Merops nubicus | reverse complement strand
CAGTTTGGGATGCTATGGTCTAAAGCCATGCAGCAGGGAGCAGGGTGACCTGTCTCCCTTGTGCCTCCATCCCTTTTTGGGGGTGCTGTGAACGTGCCTCAGTTTCCCCAGGTGGTGAGCGGGGCAGTGGGGCTGGGAAGGGGAACCCTGTGGTGCCCAAGGGGCCTGGGCACCGTGTCCTCTTCCACTGTGCTGCTCCTGGGAGGTGGGGGATGGAGTTTATCGGGTTTTTTTC
>NW_008620361.1:0-296 GCF_000691845.1 Merops nubicus | reverse complement strand
CAGCCACTGCCGGCCCAGAGTCCTTCCCCGAGGGCCTCTTGCTGATGGCCCGGTAGTGTCACCGCAGGGAGCAGGGTGCGGGAGCGCCGGGGTGCCTGGTCCTGGTCCCCATCCCCGGCTGAGCACCCGTCCCCGCGGTCCCCAGGAGATGGCAGTGCTCTGTCATGGGAGATGTCTGCTGCTCACCCCAGGGTCACCGACACCTCCGGGGACATTCTGGCAACTAGGGCCAAGCTTCGCTGGCTGCTCTGGAAGGGCCCCATGCCGTCCCCCTGCCCGTGGCCGCGGCTGGGGGG
>NW_008620360.1:2117-2529 GCF_000691845.1 Merops nubicus | reverse complement strand
AACAGTCCACCCATCAAATCCGTATCTGTCGAATTTAAAGAGAAGGATGTTGTTGTAAGGGAGTGTATCAAAGGCCCTGCAGAACAGATATACCAATTATTTTATTAATTTTTGTGAGCCCATGCTGGACTGACTCCAGTGTTTCTGTATCTTTCTTGTATTGAGGACCTGGAACCAGATACAGTATTACAGAAGTGGCTTCACTAATTCTGAGTGGAGGCTCATCTCCCTCAACTTGCAAGTAACACTCTTCCTAGTGCAGCCCAGGAAGGTGTTTGTCGTCTTTGCCACAGCGGTCTGTCAGTTGCCTGTGGCCAACTGACTGTCCACTAGGATCCCCAAATTCATCTCTGCAGAGCTGCTTTCCAGCCAGTTAGTCCCCAGCATTTACTGGTGCCTAACATTATTACTT
>NW_008620360.1:0-2073 GCF_000691845.1 Merops nubicus | reverse complement strand
AGATAACCCATATAGGTCCCTCTGAACGGCAATACCACTGTCTTGTTTGAAGTCACTCCTCCTCCAAGCACCATCACAGAACTTGCTGAGGGTGCATTCTGTTCCACTTTCCAGGGCATTAATGAAGACACTGAACAGCATTTGCCCCAATATTGACAGGCTAAGCAAAAGAGAAATGAGAACTATGTCATCAATATCACTAAAATCCAGCAAGACTCATATGGTGTCAGGACTTTCATGCAGAGATTATGTTAATGAATGAATTTCTCTTGTATTTTCAGGAATAGATACACAAAACTAAGATGCCCAGTGACTCACTGCAGGTTATCAAGGTGTCTGTCCTTCCCATTCTTCAAATCAAGACACAGAAGCCTGTGATAACCATTGGTTCATCTCACAAGAGGTCTTCCTGGAGCTCTCAGATCCCACCACTACCAACATCAGCCAATACACAACAAATGTAACTGGTCATTTTGAACCTTCTTACCCCAGGCTCCTAAAATATCCTAAAATAATAGATTTAGATACCTAAAAATAATAGAATATCCTGAAGATATTCTCACTGTACTCAGTCTGCGTGTTCGCCAGCAGCTATTACTCACAGGTAATCTTTGTTTCAAGGAATTTCAATTTTGTTCTATTTTACTAATTCTGCAGAAGAATGTTTCACTTAAGAAACATGGTATTATAGTTGTATATTGGTAGTTTTAAAATCTTCATAAAGGAATCGCCTAGGGGGTTTAACTTCTTTCCTCTGTTCTGAGACAAGGGATACTTGACCATGTAATCCATTGTATTTGCTACAAGGCACAACTGATTTGCCATACTAGTCTCAAATTTGTCTTCAGTGAATTTTAGCAAGTACTGTTCTTCCCCGACATTAATCAGGCTCCCTGAAAAAAAAGAGAAAGTAAAACTGATCTGTCTAGAATTCTAACATTTTATTTGTAGATCTGAATCTATAGCACTAGAAGGAACAGTCATGCTGCTGTGGTCTCTGTATGAAGCACGTTATTTCAGCAGACAATTACACTGCATATTGCTATAAACTGCTCCACACTGGAACATCAGAGAAGAAATGCTGAAACTGGTATCCTCTGTGAGTTAACGGGAAATCTCCTAAGAAGCTGCAGACAGCAGCAAGCATTACATGTACCCAGGAAGATCCTCTTGTTTCTCTAGGACCCATGCAGTTGATGTCACTAGCACTGCAGAAATCCTAAACACTGTCCGTGACACTGCAATAGGAGGTGGTAACAGCAGATACTCTTGCTGCAGAAACAGCAACAGAGCAAATTTCAGTGACAGTTTCTTTGTTCAACATGGAGAGACCTGAAAGCAATGAACCAGTCAGGGATGAACTGAGACTTCAATGCACAAAGAGGACATTGTGCCTCACGGGGGCAACAGAAGGTGACAGTGCAGAGGTGACAGAGTAGACCCAAGTAACATCTCAGTTGCAGATGGTAGCATACAGAGGCAAAGGCCAAGAACCTCATCACAAAATCCTGACAGCATTTCCTCCACCCAGCAGAGGGAAATCTGCTCAAGTCTTTCACTGCTGCTTGGACTTGACTGACTGCAAACCAAGAATGGAGGGAGCACAGGAAGGAAAAATGGGAGAGGGGAGGTGGAGAGGAGTCAAAAGAACATTTGACCACCAGATGCTTATGTCAATGGTTGCAGAACCTTCAACTCTTGTTCAAGGTATTTCTAGGTTGGATGGTTCAAACAGATAAATTGTTGAATTTTTGCTACTGTATTTTGTTGAGGCTGTCAGGGAATTCTTTCTCCTACCCTGTGGTATATGTGCAAAATTGGACTTGGTGATCCTGGACTTCCTTTCCTCTAGGATCCTTGAAGATCCTAGAGTTTGGACTTGATGATCCTAGAGGTCCTTTCCGACCATAGTGATTCTATGATTCTATGAAAACAGTCCTTGCAAGCAGATAATTACTAAAATAATCAGTATTATTTCTGAGCTGCACTCACAACATTCAGATTGCATTAAGCTTATTCTATGCTTACTACCCTAGACTTTAGGCATGCAGACGTTGATCGCTTCAGGGATCT
>NW_008620359.1:19940-26709 GCF_000691845.1 Merops nubicus | reverse complement strand
GGGCAGGGCCGCGCTCTCCCACCGGCACCTCTGCTGCAAGAGACCCCTGAGGAACAGCCGCGTTCCAGTGCGGGCCCTGGGTTCTGAGACTCTTCCGAGGAAGGGCGTAAGAGCGGCAGCGTCCCCTCACTTTGTGACCTGAACCCTGGCAAGGGTAAAACCCTACAAGAAAAACTAAATGTGAGCCCAGGTGAAGGCGACCTCGTTGCTCAATAAATCCCCACAAACGGAATTATTCCCTGCGCTCCACCCCTTTTCTAAGCTTGCTTACACTGTAATTATTTGCAAGGTAAGTGTCAGCTTTCCTCCACAGACGCACCCAGCACGTCACTCGCTACTTCCACCCTGCACAAAATTAAGGCAAGAACGTGCTGTTTCTTATGAATACATCAATAATTTCCTCCTTACTAGATCATGTTCTTAGCATTCCTTTATTTATTTTATACTTGAAAACTCCTGCTGTTTCCAAGGAGGGGAAAGCTGAAACAATTGGGATACAAAGATGGCGAGAGGGCAGGGAGCTGTGGACGGGCACGTAGGCTCTTGAAAGCACTAGCTGATCACAGCAGAGGGCACACTGTTTGTGAAATCACCATGCCATCTATTATTATAATTATACTTGGAATTTCTAATGTTGAAAACTCCATACAGATAAACAAACAAACAATCTCATCATCAGGAGACACAGACACCCAGCTCTCCCAGCCAAATCAGAAGAAGCAGATTTGCATATCTAAGAAACAGCTGAGTACTTGAGAGCCAGCATTGTACATTTCCAAAAGCCATTTGGTCTGAACCACCAACTCCCAAGCACCGTTCCCCTCCAAACTCACCTAACAGCTGTGGATTTGGTTTGAGAATTACCAGGGACAGACCAAATTTACCCTCCTCATCCTCTTCACAAAGCAATCTGAGCTGGAGAAATCAGAGAGGTGGAGGGAGGGAACACATCTGTCCTAATTCAGGGCATCTAACTGCTAGTTCCAGCTAGTCACCTTTTGATCAGGGTCCAAGACAGGTCAGGTGAATCACCTGAAAGCACCTATTCCTCTCTCAACCACAGATGCAACCAAGTCTAAGTGAATAGGTAAGCCTTAGACATTAATTGCAGGTGTCAGAAATCCAAAAGTGAGCAGGCTCTGTGGATAAGATGTCAAAATTACACCATCATATTTAGCAAAATAAAAATGGAAAACAGTCAAAGAAAGAAAGAGAGGAGGAAACAATTCGTTGTGAAAAGGCACACAAATACACCGGGCAGAATTTGTTATTGTTTTTTTCAACATTCATTATTTTTCCACCTTTCTGCCATAACTGCAAACACATGGGAAAACTGCCACATTTCACTGTATCCTCCATAAATGTTGTTCCGCTATATTCAGCTCCGTTTCAGTAGGTCAACACTCTTTATCCATTACCCCCATTAAGGTACAGTGCATATTACAAAAATAACCACACTTAAATAAGCACGGTTGCGTAACATTCTGCAGTAAAGTTCCAATATAACCTGGTTTACTCTTGCTAGCCTGGATAGAAGAGACAGGTTATAATTACATTAAGAAACCTCTCCCTTAACCCTGATAGAGAAAGATAAGCCTTGTCGACATTAGGGCTTTCTGTTCTGGTTTTCTGTTTTGCTTCTGCTGTCAATTTAAGACAGAAATGTGTATTGCAGCACTTAAGCCAACCCATAATTCATGGCAGCATCCAGAGCTGATTAGTCCTGTTGTATAATCAGGTCTCCTTGATACATCAGGGGACTGCTGTTCATGCAAGAGGAACTTACTGTGCCACTTTCACCGTAAGCTGTATTAGACAGGATTCTTTTTTGCCTTTTATCAACCTGATTAAGCCTTGCATAAAACTATGGATTGATATAGGAAATAAAAATGAATACATGTACACGTCTGTCCAAGGGACAGCTGCCACAGCTCCTTACATCAGGGGGAGGGCATTGATTTAGAAGTCCTGATTCTAAAGAAGCTAGCAGCCTGCCAGAGCAGTTAGCGTTCTCTCTTTAGTATGTTAACATGCATGATTTATATTATACTGATGTGCAGTACACACACAGGTCTCTCATATACTGAAAAATTCATGGTACCGACACAGAGGAGACCAAGCAACAACACGGCAGTGGGAGCTCTTAGTCAGAAGTTGCATGAAATGCCTGAACAGGAATATTCCACACATGACTTTAATTCAACATAATAATTGAACCTCTTTGCATCATGTCCATCTTTCTGTCATTTTTGTCAGTTCTTTTGTTGTCTTATCTTTTATGGAGAGACAAAGTTAGTTATGAAAAGTCAAAATTAGCACTTCATGTGATTTTACCATTGAAGACCTGGTGAAAATTTTTCTCCTTTCCCGCAAAGAGAAGCACAGCTAAAAAGCACAGCACAAGCAACAAAGCAGAAAAGTAACATTACTGAACAGAATTACTTCTGGTGTAGCTCAAACCAGGACATACCATTGCAGCAAACTTTTATTTGCCATTTGCTAGTTTCTAACCCACATGAATATTTCATTCCCAGATTTAGAATTGAACACTTTTAAGCCAATTTACTGTAATTTTGTAAAGGGAATGCTGAACAGAGATAACTGTTTTCTAAAGATACAGCAAGCAACTGAAGTGTACAGCAAGCAAGCATCACCCTGCTGAAAAACCCTACTCAGTGCATTGCAGTACTCTGACATTGTCATGTGAATGACTTTGGGTCTGATCTTGCAAGTACACCCACGTGCCAGCAAACCCTTCTCTGTCCCAGCCCTCGACCTTCCTTAACCAAATGTTCAAGCATAAGGTCAGGGTTCGGCAGCAGCTGAAGGTCACTCTGATTTAGTGCTGGGCTCAGTACAGCAAAATTTGAGGCCAGCTGAAATGAAGAGAATGACAATAATCTGAAACAATTTTTGGTCCTCATTCAGCCCATCTTCTTGACTTAAATGATTTGGGGTAAAAAACAACTAACAGAGTTTTCTGGTCCCAGTACATCACTGACAGAGGCTAAGCCAGGGTGAGCATCAGCCTCCTTAGGAAAACAGTTACAAAAGCCTCCTCCTAGTTTAGCATTTTTAATTTCCATTTAAGTTGATCAGATTTGCAATTGGAGAGTGG
This sequence comes from Merops nubicus, assembly GCF_000691845.1. Lineage (NCBI taxonomy): Eukaryota > Metazoa > Chordata > Aves > Coraciiformes > Meropidae > Merops > Merops nubicus. The sequence goes on along the minus strand of NW_008620359.1, from coordinate 23,591 downwards.
GAAGAATTTGAGACAAAAAGGTCAACACTAGGTCAGAACTAGACTCAATGGTAGCACAAGGTAAAGGCATTAATTTCCAAAGTAGCAATCTCTGCTGGTGCAGGCAGCTTAAAACCACTGCCTGGCATTTCTGCTTTCTTATCACCGAGGAAGAAAGAAACAAAGCAACACTTCATCACAGGAAAGTAAAGAAACATTATTAATAGTTACTACCATGTTCCTTGATTTTTCCTCTAGTATGTGAAAGGAAATGGTTTGTTCTTAGCTGATAGGCAAGAGATGGTTTGGACTTAGAAACCACTGGGGACATACAGGCCTGATAGAAGAGGGAGCTCGCTGTTCTCATGGAGCACAGTATCTACAAAAGTATTCAACTCTCTCCTCCTCACTCCCTCACTGGAGGTAAAACTAGTACCTACCAGTAGCAGCTCCTCAGCTCAGCCTGCCCTCCCTCCCACACCTTGGCAGTGCTGAGGCTCCCTCTTTTCCCAGAAGTACAGTCGAGAGGGGTCCGCAGTAGCTGCTAGCGTCCCTGCCTCCCCTCTTCCAGGTAAAACTGCCAGTAACAACCAACCCTTCTTCATCCTTTCTTTCACCCAAACAGCATTTCAGTATTCTTAGATGCGCAGGCATGGGACTTCTCAGAAACCACTCTACGTGATGACAAATCACACAAAGCCATATTCATTACATCCTCTCCTTCCCAAACCAATCGAACATTTATTAATGCAAAATATTAAAATTTCCATTGGAAAGCGAGATCAATTCTATCAAGACTTCCCTCCAGCACAGCAGCTGAAGTAGCTTTCAGAGGGCAGGACACAAGGGATCACATCCTAGAGGAAGAGCTTGAATCCATATTCCAAGCTATGCAAGTGCTCTTGCCAATGCACTAAGGAAGCACCACCAGCATTGCCTGTATTTTGAGTAGCTGTCACTGCTTTTAGGGCTGCAGAGTCCCCACACAGAGAGTGATGTGAGCCTGCGTGACCTGCCCTGGACTAGATGGTCCTGCTCTGGCAGGGGGGTTGGACTCGATGATCTCTGGAGGTCCCTTCCAACCCCTAATATTCTGTGATTCTGTGATCTTGTGTTGCCCAAAGGTAATTCTTAAATTCCAGTTAGAACCCTGTTGCACACAACTCTCACCAGCATTTCACTTGCCTGCATACACAGCTCTCCAGCCAAAAGGCTGGCTTTGTTAGACCCATCTTTAAGGCATCTGCTCCCTCAGAGCCTTGTGGGGGTGCACAATTTGTGCTGACAGTTTCACAAGGTAGGAAGGCACTGCCCACAACTTTGTCTAGAGTCTACTTCAGTGTAACTCAGATGAAGCAGATATTATGAACATTAAGAAAGGAGTGGGGAAAGAATTACTAAGGCTCATACAGCCCAACCACCCCTCTCTCAAAAACACACCATATTTCCTATGGCATAATTAGTAGATAACTGCCCTGTCATTAGAGGGACTTTTCTGCTCATGCCAACACAGGCTGACACGAGGTCATGCAGGGAACCCATTCATGGGACACCAAATCATATTTCACTCCATTCACCTCATAACTGGAAAGTCCACACAGACTTCCCAATTTATCAAATTACTGGCTACCGTGCTTTCCATACCCACAGTAAAGTCAATGCACACAAACAGAGGTGAACTCCAGTGAGCAAGAAGCACCAACATCCTACTTTCCTGTTCCCCTTTTTCAATCAGCGTGTTTTCCACCCCTACTCCCAGTGATGGTGCCCTTTTTACAGCAGAAGAAATCCCCTGGACAAGCAGAAGAAACCACCAGGCAACACGTTTGGCAGCCCAGGCGTTCTGCAGGACTTTGACAGAAAGGGACATGGTGCAGCAAGTCCTACAGACTCAAGATCAGAGTTCTCAGAGGCCCATTATGTTCCAACAACACTTCCAGGCACCAAAGCACAAAGAAAGAGAAGATGTGCAAAGACCACCTCAAAAAAAGAATTCATACTGATGCATATATCTACATTAATATAAAGGAAAAAAACCTGTCCTTCCTCAGGCACAAGTCAAACATTGTGCAAAGAGCTGGCCATTGTATTTTAAAAGCCTATTAGGCAAGCATGGCTAAACTGACAAGGCCTCTGCAGAACGATGCTGTGCTTGTGAGAGGTATCCCTGTGAGGTTGGGTTGACATTGTCTTCTCAGAGGAATGGAGAGCTTGCTTGAGCAATTTGCCTAATGCTGAATCTATTTTAAGAGCAGTGACCCAGATCTTTGTTTTGTCAGCAGATGACTTGTACAACAGAGATGAATTGACAAGGAGTTAAATAAGCATTGGGCAACACTCAGGTGCTGAGGAGCAGAGGGAGGTGATAGAGGAGGATGGCACCACTGGGTTCTCACACCTGAGCTTAAGCTTTCAAACCAGCAGTCAGTCAGCCAGAGGGTCAGCCAGAGCTGACCTAAGCCCTGAAGCACATTAAGCCTAATCTGCTAGGCAAGTGTGCCTCTGTGACCCGTAACCATGTTGGGAACATCTCTACCATGGTTGTCCATAGTAGCAGAGTCCTCTCAAAACACATCTGGTCTCAGAGTAAGGAGAGAAGTGAGCCAAAGCCCCTCACCAGGAGTTCCACCAGTATTTTGCACATAGTAAACACGTCCTCTACCCAACCATACCTCCCTGCTGTTTCCTGAGAAGGTTGGGCCTGCCACCCGTCTCTGCCCGAGGCAGGAGGTAGGAAGGAAATGGCCAAGCCAGTGCCTGCAGGTGAGCCACTCAGCTGAGGGGTATGAATCACTCCATCCACACTCAGGGTCAGAAAAGCTGCAGAGGCCGAGGAGACAGATAGCCTTGACAATATGGTGAGGCACCCATCTGACCCTGAGTGTGCTTTTTTATTACTAGGGATTAACACACAACTGAGCGCTCAGCCAGACCAAAGCAGAGAAACTTCATGGAGGCACTGAGGCTGAGGGAAGAGGAGGGCTGCTAGCAGGCTCCTGGAAAAGACCAAGCTGCTCAAGTGGTTTGTGTTATATTTTTTTATCTGGGAAGGTCTTTTGTTTTAGCTGTCTCCATTATTTCTTAAATACCTGCAACCTTATGGAAAACAGACAGAAGAAAGATTGATTTCCCAAGTATTGAATATTCTGAAGGATGGACAATTCATTATGGGAGAGGAAAAAATATCACAGAAAACATTTCTGGAAATGGTCTCTCAAGAGACAAACAGCTGCAGACCTGCTCAAAGTAAGGAGAAATGGGGAAGACTGTCAACTTACCACCAGTCTGCACCCTAGCTGAGTGCAAGCACCTGTAACAGCCAAGCTTTGCACAGGAACGTGTTGATTCCTCACAAGATACCACAACTGCACAAATGGGATCAGTGCTTTCCCTTTAAAGATTCCCCTTCCTGCTAGGAAATAAACCTGCACTGTGAATGAGCAAACCAAGTTCTCTCTAGGGTGGGGGTTTTTTTCTTAGCCTCTGCTGTCTGGAGTCTGCTGGCCCAAAGCACATGAGTGATAAAGCAGCAGCAAGAATAGTCTGTCTGAAACAGCTATAAGCAACTGCTTCTGTTTGGGTTTTTTTCCCCTCTGACCTCCCTCTCCAGTCGGTGTTTTGAGAACACCACCACAGTGCCCAGCATAAATCACACGGGGAGATAACGCGGGT
>NW_008620359.1:0-19909 GCF_000691845.1 Merops nubicus | reverse complement strand
GAATCCCCTGTGCCCCTGGCTCCCCAGCAAGACAAGTTTATCCAAGAGCTGGAAATGCAAAGTCGGGAGCAGGTGAAAGGTCTGACCTTTGCTGAGCTATGAGAGGGGAAGAAAGTAAACAGGCAGAGCAGCCAGTGGCACCTATGTGCTTACGGTCCACGGACAGGCAAACATCCTCAAACAGAACTCAACAGAAGAGAAGCATCCAGAATGCTGCTTTAAAATGCACAGAGAGTATCAGCCCCACTGTAACCCGAAAAACAAAGCCTAAGTATTTTCTGAACAATAATAAAGTAAAAATAATAATTCAAAATTAAATTTTAAAAAATTCTATATCTCAAAGAAAATAGGAGGAACAAATGCCTCCCTGCCACTCCTCCCTCCCCACCCCACCACCCCTGGAAGCACTGGCTGCTAGCACCAGCACAGCAAACTGCGGCCAGTAGCAGAGAAAGAAAGGACTCATTAGCAGCAAATACACATGCTTGCACTTTTAATAATAGATATTTAATAAAGCATAGGAAGTAGCAATAAAACCAACCTCATGCTAATGCAATAAAGTTAACCAAGTGTTTCTGACGCAAGAAATTTCAAGACCAGAGCTTTCTGGACCTCCCAGAGTTGGAAACGTAGCCCCATGGCCAGCTCTGCCCATCACCAGGATGTGGCTAGGCCCCACTGCTCATTCCACGAGGAGAAACAACCACTGTGGGGGTGGGGGAGGCAGAAAAAAGGGAAGATGGAAGAAAAATGTCAGAATCCTGCAGGCTTAAAATATCAAAAGTAATTAAAACCACGCAGAATTCAAGTCTACTACAGGTTTATCAAATATTTAATACAGAAAACCCTTAAGCGTGCTGCTGTCAACTGAGCTTGAGAGGAATGTGCTCCCTTCCTAGCATACAGCTTAATCTGTTCCCAGGATGCCTTTCTTTACTTAGTAATTTCAGTTTAAACAGAAATGAACTGTGGATGTATATTTTAGCTAAATGACTGCCTTTCTTTAAACAGACCCTGGGTAAAAGGGGCATTAACCTCCTCTCCCTCTGCCTGTTCAGCCCCACTTATCAGTGAGATGAAGGAGAATCTTTTCAAAGGGTGCCCTTTAATCCTTCTGGTGCCCAAATGTGAAGCTCCAGCAGCACAATGCCCCCAGAGCAGGACACATGTGCCATGTGCCCCCAGCTCTCACCTTCAATCGATTCCAGCAGGGAGCCCATGAAACACGACAGGTTAAACTCAGCAGAGCAGGACAAACAGGATCCATGTCTGAGGGCAAGTGCATCTCTCTCCTGAGTTTGTTCCAGCAATCTGAACACTTCAAGGGGTCAAGTTGGAAATGTACTGCAATTTAAACTCTTCCCAAGAATATAACCCACTTTCAGCAATTCCTGCATGGGATGCAGCCAGATCAATGGAGGGAAGTGAGAGATTCCCAAGTACTCAGGCACTTATATTATTATTGAATTTGCCATCTATAGGAGCAATTAACAATGATTAGAGCTTTTTGCCTACTCAGTGCATTAGAGGTCAGCACCAATCCCTCTAAGAAACAGATCTGCCCACCAACCCAGACTAAGTGCTATTTTTTGTCCTGTTAAATCTTCAAGAAACACTCTGTCCTGACATCAACACACAGCAGCCTATATCCTCCCCGACTGCCTTTTCAGCCTGCTACTACCATACACACTACATCTGAACAGTTTTGCTCTGGAACCAGCACAGCTCCTCAGCAAATGAATCTCTGTCCAGATGGTGGTCTCAACAGAAACTCCTTTAAGTACTGCCTAATACCTAAAAAACAGACTTGGCTCAGTCCTCCCACAACTGTCACCTCCTTGCAGACCAAATGAGTTGGAGGGGGGAAGGAGGGACTCTTTAAAAACAGGCTGAGCGATAGATGCAATCATGGTCTTCCTGAAAAAGAAAGGCTATGCGAATACATTCAAAATTGCAGATATCTGAGTGGGAGAGTTTTGATCTTTATCATTTGTTGCCTGCTGCTACCAGAGAGACCACTGCATGATTACCCAGCACCTGAAAGACTGGATAAGCATACAGCAGCAACCAGCATGCATAATGCTGGGGAGATATGTCCCAGCTTCTTCTTCATCCCCTGCAGCTCATAATATGGCACAAGGCCACAGACACCCTTACACACGCCTCAATTCATCCACAATGTGAGAACAAGCTGAATAGATAACTAATTTTCCTTCACCTGGTAAACCTGGCAGGCTGGAAAACTTTGAGTACAATGAGCCTGTTGTGTCCTGCAGCTCTCCCAGCCACTCTGCTCCCAGGGAGGGCAGGAAAGGCAGTTCCTGGGCAGTACAGTCCAAATCAAAGCAGAGGGGCAGGTCCCACGGGGAGGTCATCACTCCTGCGCAGGAGGCAGTGGATGGCTCCAGCCACATTTGGGGAGAAGCACAACCAGCAAGGAAAACAGTGACTAAGCTGCAGGCTCCAAGGGCAGTCACTCCACATTTAAAGCTTCCCCCACCAAACATTATTATCATCCTGACAAATTAAATGAACCATTTCTTAAGGCTGTGATGCCCACACAGTCTCAGAGGGACAACCACACAGGCTGACCCACAGAACCAGAGGTGCGATGTGGCGATCGTCCACGTGGAAGCTGAAAGCCAACGAGCTGAAGTCAGACCCACAAGGATGACCTGCTCTCTTCCCTCAATCCTCCTTTTCTCCCTCTCTACTAGTTGCCTAACTGTCTCATACATACTGCCATCCTGCATTTACAGAGCCACTGGGCACCTTCTTATACCTAAATGACTGGAAAGTAAAATTTATGGATATTCAATGTCCTACAGTAAATTGCACTAAGCACCTAAAAGTCCCATCAAATTTTAAAAAGCCAGAAGAATTGCAACGAAGCAGTTGAAGCGGGGTGGCAGGGAGCAATGGTGCTCTCCCAGATGGCAGTGCTGTAAAATATGTTGCAGAAGGGGAAGACTTTAGGAAGGGTCTTTAAAAGTTAAGTTGTATTAAACTTTAAACCAGTCCTCCTTTCTGACAAAATGTCTTTTTTACCTGCCACACCCAACTTCAAAATTAGTATCAGCTAAACTGCAGGTTATCCAGCTCAATACTGGATTTGCCACTCCTGAATATAATTAACAGTCACCTCTATTTCAAAAAGAGATTCCTTAAACTCCAATTGATCACAATCACCACTGAAATGCCTTGAGAGCTTTTGCTTAAATCCACACTTTGAAAGTTATGACAGAGTTCATTTTCATAAGTCTGAAGACAGAAGAAAGTGAAATGTTTTGCTAAAAACTGTTCTGCATATGAGTAAGAAAGGTCCCCTCTGGAAATGCATTTCACAAAATCATGCAGAGAAATAGTATGAAGCCATTCTCTTTGTAAAAGAGCAAAATAATTTGCAGAGGCTAGGTTTGAGCCTTAAAGGGGCAATGCAGACATAAGCTGGCACTTCAATTTTGGTTTTATGTTAAAAGTTTCCCAGAACGCTGTAAGATACCTGTCCTAAACATTTAGCCACACATTCGTGAAAGCTTTTGCTTTGTTTCCACTCTGCATCCACACTTGCATCAAGTAGCTTTGTGAGGAAAAAAAAAAAAATCCAAAACAAAACAGAAAAATTCTAACATAAAAAAAAAGAATTCTAAGTCCTCATGGTAACTCAGTAGAAGGCTGTATCTCAGCAATGGATGTGAACAGTGCAGAACTGAATCAGCTACTGCCTATCCCACAGCTGGGCTGTACCTGGACAAAACAGAAGCCAGAAAACAACAGTAAGCTTTATAGTCAAGGAGAGGTGCCCGCTTTCCTCAAGAGGATGAGCATCAACCACTGGCTGCTGCAGTCCCTTTTTTAACCAGATTTGTGGCAGACTCCACAACAGTTTGGCATCACAGGCACAAAGCAAAGGCTGGGTTTTGATCCTGCACCTTTTGGGAAGGGTGGTGATGCCTGTCCCAAGAGCACCACACTGTTGCACATCTCCTCTGTCCAGCCACCCTTTTGTCCTTCTTACACCAAACAACTCGGTTGTGCTCCATTCCTTCCCTCCTCCCCTCAAAGAGAGAAACAAAGGGCAGCAGTCTCTAATGGCTTGAGACTGAAGGATCTGGGGCTTGGTTTATTACATGCTTAACAGAGCACTGAATTACTGGTGGTTATTGCCTAGTTTAACTGCTTTCCTTAAAAGAGAAACATGAGCAAACAAGCATGTGTCATGAAAAAGCCCCTATTCAGACAGGAGTCGACAAGAGAAAAAGCATCCCGGGTTTATGACTGTTTATTAGCAGTTTTGCATTCAGGCACCAGCTGAGGCTGTGGCAAAGACGAATGCAAAGAAATCCCCACCTTGTCCACCAGCTCCTCAGGGGGCTTGTCTAGCCCTGGATTTACTGCCCAAGGTTAGCACATACTAAGCACCCGAGGCTTTAACCATACGGACTTAGCATGTGGCGAGGGCAGCGCGCCTTGTCTAGACAAAGACTTTCAATACACTTTAGCTAGTATGTACAAGTCTCACACCTTCAATCCCAGCTGAGAGGGGAGCCCTGGGAGGGAGCATCCCCACAGAGCTGCTCTGACAGCCTCCTCCACCAGCAAGGAACCCCTAACTCCAGGAGGCGGAACCTCAGTTTTGTTCAACGGATGGGGGGGGGGAAACCCGTACTCCAGTGAAGCCTTTTTCCTTCTCTTTTTTTTGCTCCAGTGACAGGCAGCAACTGTGTCCCCTCTGTCTCCCCCTCCCAAACAGACAGTGCCAGAGGTAAGCCTGAAGCCTTCATCTTGGTCACACATCTTCCCAATGCCCAGCAAAGAGGGGGTTAAACTGGCTTCCTCCACAGGGAGGCAGGGGGTAGAAGAGCAAACAGCCTGTCTCACTCCCATCCACCTAATCATCTGTTTTCCCTGAAACTTGTAAGGATTTTAGGCTCGGACCCCAAATGAACACACAGCTGAAGTCAGCCCTGAGGTTGAAAAAGTGTTGAGGACAGGGTAAAAGGGATGGAGCCTCATTTCTTCACAAAGCCAGGGTAAAGAGAGACCACAGAAAAAGATCTAAAGAAGGTACAGAATTCGTGTGGAGAAACACATTAATGAAAAAACAAACAAACCTCACTCATCTTGGCAGAACTACAGCCAATACCAGAGGTCATGGGGATTTAACCATATCCTTTCGATTTCTTAGTTACTTTTATACCAAAAAAAAAGAAAAAAGCCACAGACAAGCCTAGAGGAAGAAATGCAAAGGATGATGAATGCAGAGTTTAGAGGAAGGGAGAACGGCAGGAGGAATTCACCCACATTAGATGAGTCTAAGGGAAGAGAGCGAGAAAGACAAAACAAACCACAGAAACGGAGAGAAACCTGCCACCACTAAAAAAAGGGGGCAAAAATAGAAAGTTCATTCTATGAGAAAGATTAAAGAATAAGTCAAAGTGTTAAGACAAGGCACTTCTGAAAAGTGGTATTTCTAGAAAGAATATTTTTTTTCTCTCAAGCCTGATGAAGGAAAATTGTCTCAAACCAAAAAGGTGCAAGCTGCTGCCCACATGGCTCTAACCCCAAGCTGCAGAGCCAGGCTGATAATCAGTTTACTGCCACTGACTTCAGCAGATCAAGCCTGATCCTGGGCAGACAAAGCACTTCTAGCTTTAGAAAAATAACCTCAACTAAACCAATACGTACCTCAACATTGCAGAAGAAATATTACCTCTTCCATGGTCTTATTCCACCACATTTATTTTTCTCTCAAAAATTTATGATATTTATGCCCCTTAAATTATAAAAATAAAGACAGTCTGCAAAATCTGCTAAAGACTAAGACAGCAGAGACATTCAAAACATTTCCCTTAAAATTTCAAATTATGAAGTTCGCTTGATTTCAAATAATGAAATCACATATGTGTTGAAGAGAAGTTTGCTCAGGCACTCACGAAACTTTTTCTGCCGTCACACAGAACAGTTCCCGAAACTAGGTGGTTTTGCTGACGCCTGTGATTCAGACACAAGTCCCTAGTCATTCCAGCGTGTTGTTTTTATCATCTTTCAAAGCTGTCCCTAGTCACTATTAAAAGAAACCCCCAGAATTCAGCACAGCAGAGGCGAACCCAATCTGCGCCTTGCAAAGAAAACTCGGGATGGAGCGTCCTTGGAACAGCCCGTCCGCCTCTTGGGAACAGCAGCATCTCCTCAAGGGCAGGTCATAAGCACAGCTCCCTGGGAAACACTCTGCACTGCTGCTGGGTGCACAGTGTACAATCTGGACAGAGAAAAGAGAAATGGCCTTTGAAGGCAGACAAGCTATTAAATTTTTACTAGGTGAAATGTTTACCGAAATAAATTTAGTCCTTTCCACTCTTGGTTATTATCATAACACATATGGTAACTGACATACAATTAATGGGGCTTTAAACCAAGAGTTCTTGGAAGGAAAACACACTCCCAACTTTTCAGCTAACACTGACTAAAAGCCAGGTTTTGGCAAAGTTCAGCATCACAAGTGGCTTTATGAGAGTCCCCATTTATTGGGCAACTCTCACAACAAGCAGCAGCTCCGAGCAGAGGTGGTGGAAGAGGCTCTGCCAAGGCAGCACCATCTACCACCACTAACACAAGTCATGAGCAGTCAAAGCTCAGCAGGCCAAATGACCACCTTAGAGGTACTGTACCACCTACACCTCCTTCTGGGGTTTTTCACAGACATGTGACATTTCGCATCCGTCAACATCTGCAGTAAGAATTCCACCTCCTCTTCTTCTAAATGTATTGATCCTGCAGGGTGAATAGATATTAACGGTAACACAACCCTTCAATATTCGAGGCTACTGGCTTTGTTTCCAAACTCCTAAGGATCTAGAAGCTAAGCTGATGCCACGTTTACAGATTTGAAATACTGCTCACATTCCCTTTTCCCATCTGCTCCTATGTGAGTTACAGAGAAGTATTAAAGCCCACATAATGGTGCTACTGGGACAGGAGATCAAAGTAATCTCCAAGACCCAGTGTGCTTTCAGCACAGCTCCGTACAGTGTAAGCAAGCAGGATCCCTCTCCCTCCTGGAATAAAGTAACCAGATAATACTACCCAAGTTGTTTCAGCTGCCTGCTTAACCTTCCTTTCTCCTCTCTGCAATAGGAAATCCTACTGGTGGGGAGCACAAAATAAAGTCTTCCCCTTTCCCATACAAAAACCACACCGTATGTGTACAAAACATATTTCCTTATAACAACAGCACATGCTGACTACACGCTTTGTTATCAACCAGTTAAGAGGTGCAGAGCAGCAGCAGAAGAGGACGCTCCAAAGTCAAACCCCAATTACAGAAAGGACTTCATCGGAGACCAAAGTGGTGGTATCAGTGGCAACTGTTGCATGGCCCACACCCCCTTCCTTTCCCAAAACCCAATGCAAGCACTGCCACAACACTCGGTCCATGAGGAGGCACCTCCAAACTCAGCAACTTAGCCACTAAGAAGTCAGCTCAATAACTAATATATTTTTATTCCTGAGGAGGAATCCAGAGCACTGCTCCATTACCTTAGAGGAAACCTAAGGAACAGTAGCATTACTCAAGACTGATTTATTGCCTTAAGCCATTCAGAAAACCATAAAGCCAGCGACATATAAGACAAGTAACTCATTCACAAGAGCTCTTTGATCTTAAATACAAATAAAATTAGGTCAGTATTAAAGTTTTTCATTCCTTGCCATATAAGACTTCCATGAAGGCTAAGAAAAGCTTTTCCCATCCTTTCTTTTAACACTCAAGTTATTTAGCAAGTAACATTTCTTTCACATGACTTGAAACATTTTCTCTATATTCCCTTGTCAGTGCTCCAGAATTTAACTCTTGATGAGAGCCTAAAACACAGAGGGTGAGCTGCATAAAGCATTTTACATAGTCCCCAAGGACAAGGCAGAGGAGAGAATTTCACTGTGTTTCAGGCAGAGGGAAAGGAAGGAGCAAAGTGCACCTTTCCCAACACTCACTTAAAAAAAAAAAAAAAAAAAAAACAACGATGTTTTGGTAATTTGTAATTCAAATCATTCCAGTGATTTTTAACAGATGAAGAGGAGAAAGCCTGAACCCTCCCCATTAATAGGCTGACGTTCTCTCTTCCCCCCCAGGAGCACAGCAGGGACCAGGCGAAGGCGACAGCGGGAGGGCGCCTGGAGACAGCCCAGCTCTGCCAAGGCCCCAGGCCCCCGGCGCAGGGCCCCGCCCGGCCGGGCACACCCCGGGGCAGCGTGTGGGGGGCAAGGCACAGCACGGGGTACCCGGCGCCTGCCCTGAAATCAGGGAGGGCCTTACGGCCCAGGCTGCCCCACAGCTCCCAGCGCTGAGCCTTTTGTTCCTTCCCCTGCAACAGTGCACAGCCAACTTACTCTGTCGAGGTAAGGGCGGGCTGCAGGGTAAGCTAAGGGTACACCATCACCTTGCATTTTTGGTGTAATGTGTTTGATTGTGTTAGTGTGGCTTTAAAACTTTATTTATTCGCTTTCTAAATCAACCAAGAGTTACCACAGGCAGCAGAAGGCCCCCGAAGCTATCACTGTGATGCGATACCTGCTCATAAATGTCAATTTACCAATTTTAAAGGTATTAACATTGACATTAGTCATGGTAAAGCATCCTAATACCTGCCTCACCTGCATTACAGAGAACAGTACAGTTAAATGTGAGCAACGCAGTTCAGGCCTTTATGCAAAACTCATTTAAACAGAAACCTCACCAACTGCAAAATGGCACATAACAATTCCGCTGCAAACACAAACAAAACAAGTAAAACAATGAGCCTCACTCTACGAGATCCACTTGTGCAGTTGCCCAAGAACATTTAGACCCTTCCTCTGGGCAGCTCTTAAAACACCAGAACACCTACACGCGAAGTCCTTCCCCTCTTTGTCTCAGGTAAGCGTGAAAGCTGACCCCAGCTATCACTAAGGCAAAGAAGTGATCCCTTTTGATTAAAGCACAGAACTTTGCATCCAGAGATTTGGACTGTACCTCTATCACATCTTCGCTGGGTGGCTGGGAACAAATCACATCAGCTCTTGGCTGTATTTCCCTCCCACGCCCTTGCCCTGAAGCAAAGCACAGTGGATAACCTGAGTATCAAGGGAAGCACACAAGAGCTCCATGTCCTTCTGTCTTTTTATGGGAGATGACCATACAATTGACAGTTGGGCTTAACAAATGGTGCAGAATATGAAACTTCAAGTACTTCAGGAATGTCTGCTGTAGCTACTGAAGGAACATCCAGTATATCGCCTCAAAAAACCTCTAAGTGTTAAAGAGAGAAAAAGATACTTGGATGTACAACAGATTGAGAGAGAAAAACAAGATTCACAAGACCGAATTCTACTAGCTGAGCTTGCAGCTATGGAAAAGCAATACAAAAACATGAGGGGAGGGTCAGGGGTGTAGGAAAATATCCAAACAGATTTAATGAGAAAGGATACCTTGAAGAGAAGCACACCTTTGTGAAGATAAAACCAAATATCAGGCACTTAATTACAACCCTTATCAACATCATCAAAAGAGTTGAAGTATTTCTATAATTCTTTCCTGAAAAACAGTAACCTAGAATAAATGCATTCACTGTAGAAGTACAATTTAACTGAACAGGAAGGACCCCAGTGCTTGCTGCAGAGGGCACAGAGTGGAGACATGAGTCATTGGCTGCTTTTCACACTGATTGTTCTTCTCAACCAGATCCCTCAGAAGTTCTGCAGAAATAAACCTGTCTACATTTAAGTTCCCAGCCTTCATATACATGTGGAGATACTAACTGAGGGCAAGCACATCCACCTTCTGGTAAACGCATGGAAAACCAGGTCTCTTATTTACGAGTCTTGTGGGAAAAGCCATGCTTCCCTTCCAGCGATGGGCAAGAGGGGTTCTACACGTCACTCGCTTTCACACATCCGCTTACAAAGGCATCTTCACTCCTACTATACATCCTACACAGAAGATGGACCTTTGGAGCTACTACATGCATGGCACAGAGTGGGGTTGACCTGTCTAACCTTAGTCATTTAGAAGACATAACGCTAAGATATTCATCCCAAGTTCCCATTATAATTAACAAAGACTCAGTTAAAGAGCAGTTTGTCTCATCCTAGGGTAGTTATCTCCAGAGGTCATTCCCCTGTCCTATTTCTGTCCACTCTGAGTCCTAGAGCACACTGCTCAGATTTAGACAGCCAAAGGACAGTAGGCAGCCCACCTACTTCAGCACCTTTCAGAAGTACCATTCAAGACCATTCCACAGAAACAAGCTGTAAATTACTGACCAGATGTACATACCTGCAGCTCTCACTACAAAATGCATTTTTCACCTATCAGGCCACCATAAAGTAACTGGAGACACACAGCACTATTATTTTTTTGGAGAAGGCAAAAAGAAACTCAGCTAGGGCTTCCAGTCAAAAAACAGCTCATCATTATATGCAAGCAATGCTGCACCAGTTCCCCCAAGAATTATTTTGATGCCTGGCAATAGCACAAGCTAGTGGACTACAGCTAATGGTCGATCAGCATTTCAGTTTTCCTTCTGTACCCCCACCTGAAAGGCTTTATACCTCAGCTACAAGTATTCCCTCTTGATGACAGTCTTGTAAGACGGGTACAACAGTTCTGCTTCCTCTTAGGTATTCTACCAAATTTTCCTTGTGAAGCACAAAAATGAATAAAAATAATAAATTGCAATAATGTTGGGGGACCTCCGACTTTAAAAACCAATGTATACTTTACTATAACACATTAAGGCCCATGGACCTTAAGCTTTTCTTTCCTGGGTTTGAAAACAAAGCAACCCAACACCATTAGATGGCTTGAAGTATAGGGGGCAGATTTTGAGACAAGTATATTTTGGTTTGAGCTTACTGTTTAAATTAGAATCATAAATTCTTGCCCACTGTCATGCCCTACAGCTACTCTCACAAAATCCTGGGAAGAAGCAATTGAAATTACCAGAGCTTAACTGAAATTGAATGTTGTATTTTCTTACTTCAAGTGATTTTTAACAGTTCCAAATGCAAAAATCCCAAACAAAGTGCATCAGCTTTGAGGTAAACCAGCAGGAGTAAACTATTGCCTTAGCAATGCTCAGGAAGTTACAATTCAGATTTGGTTCAACCAAGTATTTCAAGCTTTTGGCATTCTTTTACCTAAGTAAGTAACATCCTCCCATTTCACCTCTGTCCTTTGGTGAAGCTGCCAGGTGAAGGAACCAGAGCCAGCAAGTCCGTATCTTGGACTGGTACAACATAAAAAGACAGTAACCCAAACTCTCAGACCTAAAACCAGCCCAATTTTCATAGCCTTAAAACATCCAGTGAATTTAAGGGGAACTCCACAGGCATATGAAAAAGAAAAGCCACTTTGAGGACAACGTAATACAAAGTGAGAAGCCGAAGACCAGGCATACGGGTGTGATGCATGGACATAAGGACCAGCACTTCCATGTGGAGAGCGGCACTAGAGGAGGGGAAGCCTCTGGAGGCAGGTAAGGAGTGGAGCAGTGCCCATGCCCCCAAAGCTGCAAATGCAGAGGGATCTTTTAAGACTTCCCTGGCCAGGGTGGTGGGAAGAGCATTAAAGAAGTGGACCTCACCAGTAGTCCCAGAGGCAGGGAGTTACTGGGGCGCCCGAGGCAGAGGCAGAGGAGGAAGGAGACACGCAGCCATGGCACACCACCACCAACAGCCACGTCGCTGGTCCCAGCCCACAGCAGACCTCCTCCAGGGGCAGGGCTACCTTGCTGCAGGAAGCCTGTGCCTACAGCCCATGCGGCTCCCTCAGCTGCAGGTGCAAGCCCGTGAGTCACCACAGGCCCTGCAGAGAGCAGCTCTTACCAACGTGCCATGGGACAGCTCCAAAGGGAGGTGGCGGAGACATACCAGATAAGCACAATACCAGCGTAGCTGCACCCACACTAGGAGTTTTACCACATTAGCTGTTTTACTACTAGACAGGCTGATCGGGACCTGTTGGCACTTGCAGTGTCCTGTCTGTAGAGCGATAATGACAGCTACAGTGGCAGAGCAACCCAGGCAGGCACAGCTTTGGTGGGAAACAAGCGTTTTGCCAGGAGTGTTCAACAATCTCCCCCAAAAGACATCCCTTTTTCTGGCACCTGGTCACAACACAGTAAGGTGGGATGAGGGAGGTCTTCTCAGCCCAGGCCATGCTGAAATCAGCACAAGAACTTGTGTCAGTAAACCTTCCCCTGGTATGAATAAGCCCAAAGCTTGGCTGGCTAGTGAAAGCTAGTGAACTGCCACGGGTAAAAGCTAATCCGTTTCACAATAAATATAAATTATATGTGTAATGTGTTTCTACTGACAATTAAGCTGTCCCTTTCTTTTTCTTATATTAAGCACCTCCTGGACTCCACACTACATGTTGTTTCCCACAGCTACGAACAGTCCGCTAATTCATTCTCAACATTTAAGCTTGCTTCTCCTTCTTGACCTTCTGATTCCATCAGCAGACTGCTTCTCTCTGAGCTGTCCCACTTTAAGCCTAACTCCACATCTTCCCATAGACTTGGTCCTTCACTTGTCTGTATGATGCAAGATCAAGCAGGAGGATGACATGGGAAAACCCCAGGGACAAGCCAACACCCTCCATAACTGCTACAGGGAGTTGCACAGAGCACTTGACATAGGAGTAGTAGCACAAATGTATAAATAAAACGGAGAAGCCCACGCCATTCATACATCCCTCTGGTCCCTGTGTGCCTCAGAGGTGCAAGACCTCTGCAAGGGAGAGCACCTCCATTCCCCAGTCTGGGTTTTCACCCTTCTCAGTGGTGCTTCTTGCAGGTTTCACAACAAGCAACAAATGGTAAAACCAACACCACTGAGGCCAAATTGTAGTTCTTCATTACATTCAGAACAGCAGATTTCACTCAGTTGGACAACAGCAAAGCCCAGTAGAGCAAAGGACTGCTTGGCCTGCAGGACTATCATGTATCCAGCCTATACTCGCTTTTCTTTCAGAAAAAGGAAAGAGCAGCTCTCTAACACTGAAATAGATACCACAGAAGTCAGGACTGCTGAGCCCCATGACCACCCAGGAGGAGATACATTAAGCCTTGCTCAGGATAGGACAGAAGACCAGGGACAAGAGACAGGCTGAGGTATCATGAACTTCACAACAGCTTACTGACCACTTGGCAGCACTCTGCAGTTTATAATCAGTGTCATATTCTATGCCTCTGTGCAAGCGTTTCACACCTCATCCAAGACAGAAAATGCACTTTGGAAGTAATATTGAGATGCAATGCCAAAATCCCCAAGTCCTCTACATTCAAAGTGTCCCCAAGGTTCCCAAGAAGTATGCAGAGTTGTGGGTTTTCTTCCTCATCCTTCCCACAACCGCCTGATTTTAGAGCCAACAGTATCTTTTCTTGTGCCTGTGCCAACCTGAGGAACAATCAAGGACCCACAATGCTACAAACGTAAGGTATTTGATAAGAGAACTCTTGTGAAAAGCTATGAGTCCCCTCCCAAATCCACGTCTCGTTCAAGCAAGTTGAATTCTTTCCACCAGCTCAAGTGAGAGTTGGACTGGGACCTAAAATAACACCACAGACGAGGATCTTACTGTAACTTTTGACTACACTCAAGCCCACATTGTGCAAGTCAATGCTACTGAGCTTAAATATCAACATCATCCAAAGGCAGGAAGAAATACTTCTGGCCCAGCCAAAGTGTATGGTCAGAAACGTAGAATGGGAAAAACAAAAATACCACTTTCCTCCAAGGGAAATAGATCTTGAGAAGGTAGGCACACAACCTACCCAGCTGAAATCGCTCTTGCAACAGAAAGTACCACTTGAAAAGAAGAAGACTGGAACATAATATGTATACACAAACACATGCTAGACCACATGAGAAAAGTCAGCTAGCATTCTAGTCCAAAAATTTATACTAAAAAATGTATACGCTGAAGGCAGGGAAATGCAAAGGGTGAGCACCTCTTGAAATGCCAGATTCCCTTTGGGGACATTGCTCCACATCATCCCCTAGGGTGGGAATCACAGACCTGCCATCATCAGAGAGGCCAAAAAAAGCATTTCTGCACACTACTGCCTGGAAGTTGATAGCATGTCAGCAGAATTTCCATTAACAGAAGAGAACAAAAATAAAGCAAGGAAACAGAAGGTGCACATTCCTGTTTTTACTCCCCTTCTTTCTATAATATCACTTAACTAACAAAAACCCCAGTCCCGGGCCTTGTGAATAAGGCTCACCTTCCCCATGCCTGAAGTGAGGTGTAGAGACCTTCAGGGGGAAAACCTTCCAACCTCCACAAGCCCAGGGAAATGACCCCTGCCATTGCCAGCAGAGAGAGACCACACACACACAAAAAGCCAGCAGAGAGAACGAGACCATTTCAAACAAAAATTTATCCACACCAGTTGAAAAATCTTCCTACAGAAAGCCGAAAAAAATTCCTAGAAGTCAGTGTAAGACTCTGGGCTGTATTTTGTTACACCCATGACCTCGAAGCCCTGCACAAGCCCAGGTCCCAGAGCGCTGGGTCCTCTTCTAATTACTGCAGAAATAAAAAGTCCCTGCCCCAGGAGCCTGCAATTTGATTTAAGACAAGATTTAACACAATTTCCCCCAGTCAGAAAATAGTAAGTTAAAAAAAAATTTAAAAAAAAAAAAAAAAAAAAAAAAAAAAAAAAGACAAGACATTTTGACAAACAGACAGATGGACTGGGGGAGGAAGAACAAGAGGGACATGTGGTTACCCACAATTGGCAGGTTGCTTTCTTTTTTTCTCTTTCTTTTTTTTTTTTTTTTAATAAAAATAAATATCAGTAATCCCCACTGGCCACCTGCCTAGCTTTTGTATATTTAATTATGAAGGATTTGGGTAATAGAGAACTGGTCAAAAGTTCAGCCAATTTGAGGGAGGACAAGGGGGCAAACATCTAGCCACAGGACCCAGAGCAATGCCAGTATTCCAGCCACTGCCTGGTCCTTCCCCATTTCTTCAACAGCAAACTCTCCCTCTGCAACACAATCCACCAAAAATCAGAGGAAGCAGGGAAGAGGGGCAGTTCATACTTAAGAGAGCTGGTCTGGACCAGTTCCTGAAAGCCAGTGACCTCACTGATCCTCAGCACAGTTTGTCTTTTTAGCGCTAAGACTGGAATTGTATTCATGTTTAACAAAATCATTTGAATCCACAATGATGTCCCTTTAGCAGCGAGAAAAAGAAAGGGGAGAGGGGGGGAAGAATATTCAGCTGACTCAGTGCAGAATACCAAGCACTGTCCTCTTTTCACAACCCCCAACACAGTCACCTTGTAAGATAGGAAGTCCATGAAGACAAAAATAGAGTATCCTTAGCGTGGGAAAACATTTATCCAAGTTTTAATTTATTTTCAAATCAGCATTTAAACGATCACATCTTACATCATTTCCTTTTATGAGCCAGCAGTTAGACAATACACATCATTTACATGCCGTTTTGGAAGGCTGCGATATAAATCAACAAAAGAAGCCTTCACTATGAATTAACTGTTACAAGGCTCTTAGAAAGCCACAGCAGCCTGCGTTGAGGGCAATTGGGAGTATCACCCCTAATTCTCAGCTTTCTGGTACGCTCCTGCTATGCCTCAGAACTGGACAAAAACATCCCTCCCTCCAGCCATTGCTGCCACAAGAGAATTAGGAAGTCTATCTGTGAGACCTAGCAGCACACTCACAACAGCTATTTTGAAGTGTTAGCTGTCTTTAAGAATATATACACACACACCCCGAAAAAAAAAAAAAAAACAAAGAGAAAGTGACCGGGCAAGTTAACGCAGTTCAGTGTCAACAGCAAAACTAATAAGCCTTATGCCTCTATGAATGATCAGATTACAGAGGTTTTAAATCTGCAAAACATTAACCAATGCCTTTAGTTCACAGGTCATTTTTGCATTAGAAAAAGAAGGGAAGCTAAAACCCCATTCGAATCTTATCTCCAGGTAAATTTCAGGCACTTTTTCATTTTGTGTGAGCCAAACTTCCAACTAAGCTTCCTACTGGATGTGAAAACTAAAATCGAACCGCAGCAATGCTAAAAATGCTTCTCCCCTATTTGCAAAAGATCCTTAAGGCAGCTAATCGTTTGGTAAGCTGGCTACAAGTTCCAGTTATACCAAGTGCTCTGCTAAAGCGAGACCCAGCTCAGGAGGAAAGGAAACCTGAGGCATGGCCAGCCCACAGGGCAGCAGCACACACAAAAGCCACAATTAAGTTTCTGCTGAAATCTGTGCCATTCATATCATCTCCTGCTCACATCTCGCTGGTAAAAGGTGGCACCTCACTGCTCTGTTGTTCAGAAGTGGGCTCGGGGGTGCTGAGCCCCAGGCAGGGGTGCTCCCCGGGCAGAGCAGAGCAGGGCAGGGCAGGCTGGGCACCGCTCCGGACAAGCCCGCACACGCCTCTCAGCTCCCATCAGCTGATACCAACCTGCTGAAGGGAAACGCTCTCCAAACTCCTCCAGCAAAGCCGTGGAGCTCCTTAAATGCTCAGCTATGGGCTCATGGGGTTCTGGGCCAGTCATTTCTGCATCAGGTCAGAGGGAACTCTGCTCACTGTACTGTGCAACGTTTAACCCTTTCCTTTCTAACTTATAAGTGATGCAACTTGCAGGAGCCTTCTTCAGCGGCATCATTCTTTGATTTGAATGAACTACAAAAGAGCAAACAACTTCCAGGCCAGCCTTTCAATCCCCAGGAATTCAGATGGACAGCAGAGGAGCTCTACTTTGCTCCAGGATCACTGAGCCACCCCCACTCCCACCCCTTCCCCTGTGCTGGGCAAAGGCTTCCCAAAAACACCACGTATCTTTGAGGCAGCCAGGGCTGGGGAACCTCTGGCCCAGTTTTTCCCCCGATTCACTACTGTGTAACAACCTCCTCTTGAAGCTCAAGGCTCCTTCACACAGCAGATGTCTAACTGAGGTTATGAAGATGCAAATGATGTAAACTCCACAGACTTTAAGCGGAGCAGCTGAAACCAGGTCCTAGGCCCACAGCACATTCCACATAAACCAACCCCTTTAATGGCATAAAACCCCAGTAGGATCCACACTGCTCTGTGACAGGGGGTAACTTGCATTCAGGTGCCAAACCACCAAGGACTGCCCTCATATATTATGTGCTTTTATACAGCTATACATGCAGATATACACGTATGTAGATAAATTAATAGCAGTGGTAGAACTGCCTACAGAACTATCGCCAGACAGACAGACCTGAGCTGTGTCCAGCAAGCTCAGCTAAGGCAAAGAGGAGAAAAACTGGACTATGTTCTGCTTTTCAACAGGTCGGTGCAGCCCCTTCCCAGCGCCGCTGGAAAGCAGACTCCCCAGCGAGGCCAACAACCTTGGGGATCCTCGGCGGGGTGCAGGAGCTAGACAAAGAGATAACGTCATGCCCTCTCCCGCTCCCCCCGTGCTCCCGGCGGTGGCAGGTAGCCAGCCAATCCCGCCGCCCGCGCCCCGCTGACATCACCGCCCATGCCGACACACAAACCTGCAACTACACCAAACCAGCAGTGCCCCCGGGTCCCGGGGCACGGCTCCTCCAAGGGGGCCATCCCACCACCGGTCCCTGGGGACGACAGACCGGTTCCAAGGGAAATAAAAGCAGCCGGGAAGAGTGATTTCGAGGAGAGGTTGCTGGGTAGGGGGGAAGCGAAGGCAACGAGCAAACACGGGTAACCACGTTCTTCCCTCAGCTGCGCGGTTCCTCTGAATGCCCTCAAAACAGACACACACAGTTCCACCTTCGGGTGTCCCCAGAGCATTTGTCTCAACAAAAAACGTGTCTGAGAAAAGTTAGATCCTATCGCGCTGCTATTACAACAGGGGTTTTTGCATAACTGCGTTCTTTTAAGAGCATGGATCACAGCAAGGCAATGTTTTGGTTTGGTATTTTTTGTTTACATACAACCCTGCTAGATGTCCGCATTTTAAGGCTACGTACACAAATGTGGACACATGCCTAAGAAGCAGCAGCGCCAATCCAAACTTACACAACTGTCAATCCACTACTGTCTACCAGGCTCTACAGCAAAGCAGCATTTGCCTATTTCTTTTATTCTTGGCACTCAAACCACCATGCCCCCAGTTACCAGGCAAGAGGAAACATTGCCACCGTTGTCTAACCAGTGAGGAAGGGCAGGAGAAGAAATCTGATCACAGGCACACTGGAACTAGTGCCCTGACAGAGAGCGCCTGCTGCTCCCCATGTTATCAGAGTGACACTGATGCCCTTAGACCTCAGGTGTTCATTCACCCTTCTTCCAAGTCAATAGCTGCACGTGCTGAGTTTCATTTCTAACTCCAGGAGAGTTCTAGCAGACTTAAGGAAAATTAAATCTAAAATTTCTACTGTCAAAACTGTTAAACCACCAAGGACTTTGCTCATTAAGTCAAAGAAGTAAGCCGAGAAACAATGCACCAAATTGCAATAATTAACTGGAGAGTTTCAAGTCACACACTCACGCCCTATTTTTTTTTTTTTATTGTAAGAAAGGCTCAGGTGATGCAAGCCCTGGGAGCAGGACTACAGAAAAAAATAAATGGTGTCATTTAATTTCTCAGAAAAAAATATTAAATGGCCAAGGTGGTGTCTAAATACAGCTTCTCACTCATCTCCCCCCTCTCCTCTGGCCTTATCATTTTTTCCAGCTTTCTGCCAACAGCAGCAGCCTGGCTATTCCACTTCTAGTCTTAAACTGCAACTCACACACTAGGCAGACAGACTACTTCTCCATCAGGAAGGCTGAGGTTCACGCCCTCAAAACAAACTGACATGTGTTTCATTTGCAGAAGAGGCACTAAAGCACTTTATTTAGTTCCTAGAGCTGCAAGCAGCAGTATCTTTCCATCAGGAAAACTTAACAATTACACTGCCTTGTTTATAAGCAAAAAAAAAAGGAAACAAAAACAAGCAGCTAAGCATACTTGTTTACTGTCAGTTATTTCTCCTCTCTGCAAATGTGCCTTGCATTTCTACACAATATAAGGCTAGAGCCTTCTGTCTTTATTCAAGTATTAGCACTGTGTGAATAATTAGTCATCCTGGTCCCTAGCACTCGCTGCAAAGTCATGCAATCTCAAGGTTTGTTTGTTGCACTGACTGCACACTGGAGGGGAAAAAAAAAGTATGCTAGTTTCACACCCACATGGGCACTCTCCGTTTTCTATTTTTTAAAGTCATACACTTGTCAAACAGGTTATTCTGGGAGTTCTGATTTTCACAAAATAAGCTTTCCTGCTTCAAGCACTTCTTATTGCTGCTGTGCCCCCTCCCCACGGCCGCACGGCACGGGGGGGTCGGACGCACCACCACTCACCCCGACCCGACAGCTTCAGCACTCGGGAGGTTTTCCAACAAGGAAACCGGGTGACAATCTTAATGAAGGCCAATGCCTTTGTCTACAGTCACCGCAGCAGCAGTGATAACTTCCACGAGGACTTCCAGCAGCGATTCTGAATAAGCCCACGGACCTATTTGTATAGCTCAGACACAGTCTGACAGTGGCCACTCGGTTTGGTCATTCCTCGGGAGGGTGGGAGGGAAGGTGGGCAACAAGGACAATGAAGGGCTGTTTCATCATTTCGGCACGGGTACTTGGGAGAGTAATTTATGCCCCTCTGGAAAAGCAGAAGTCAAGAGGCTGACAAACTTGTCACGGGCGGCAACAATGACAAGGACAACGTTTTTATCACCCCCAACCGTTCCGCTGGCCAGAGCGGGCGGCTCGCCTTCGGCCGTGGGCTCGGCCCGGCAGAGGCGCCGGGTACCCTGGAGAAATACGGCACTAATCGTTTCAATAAAGGAGAAGAAATTCTGCCACAAACCTTATAGACTTGCCCGTA
>NW_008620358.1:255-510 GCF_000691845.1 Merops nubicus | reverse complement strand
TTTTTTCCAGTGGAACACCAAAAACCACTATGTTGATTTTTAGCTGTTGTTTTTTCCAGTGGAACACCAAAAACCACTATGTTGATTTTTAGCTGTTGCTAAAGTACAGGTAAGAAGAAACTGCAACTATAAACTCATGGTTAATTTCTACCAATTTTGGTTTTTCTGAGCATATCTTAGGTCAGATCTGAAACTCCCATACATGACTACTTCTACTCAAGTCAATGAATTTGCAACTACATACAGCAACTGAAC
>NW_008620358.1:0-217 GCF_000691845.1 Merops nubicus | reverse complement strand
TCTGTATACACACTTGATAAGAAGAAAAGAGAATGGCACTATGACATTGAAAATTACCAACACTGATAGCAGTAACTGTCTCATACCCTTAGTCTTCGGAACTTGGGAGGACTGACCAAGAGTCTGAATTATCAAAAACACACTTCAGCTATTTGATCACAATAAACAACTAAGTAGTGCCCAAAATGTTCATCAGATAGATGATTTTAAAAAAAAA
>NW_008620357.1:0-869 GCF_000691845.1 Merops nubicus | reverse complement strand
CTCCAGGGTGTCCCTTGACCACTCAAGATCTCTCCTGTCCCTCAGGATGTCCCCACACTCTCCACGATGCTCTCCACCATCCCTGTTGTCCCAAGTCACCCGAGATATCCCTTGAGGTGTCCCCAACTTCTCCACGTGCCCCTCGACCACCCAACCTCCACCAGCCTCACGAGGAGGTGGGGGGGGGGGACACCCCAACCCCTTGACGACCCCTCCCTCTCCCCTCCCCCTCCCTTAGGCAACGTGGTGAACGGCACCATCGCCCGGCAGATGGTGGACATGCTGGTGGAATCCTCCAGCAACGTCACCATGATCCTCAAGTTCTTCGACATGTTCCTCAAGCTGAGGGACATCGTGGCCTCCGACGCCTTCCGCGACTACGTGACGGACCCGCGGGGCCTCATCTCCAAGAAGGATTTCCAGAAGGCCATGGACAGCCAGAAGCAGTATGAACCTGCTGAGATCCAGTTCCTCCTCTCCTGCTCCGAGGCCGACGAGAACGAGATGATCGACGTGGAGGCGTTCGCCGGACGCTTCCAAGAACCCGCCCGGGACATCGGCTTCAACGTGGCCGTCCTCCTCACCAACCTTTCGGAGCACGTCCCTCACGACCAACGTTTGAAGACCTTTTTGGAACAAGCCGCCAGCATTTTGGAGTATTTCCGGCCGTTTTTGGGTCGCATCGAGATCATGGGGGCGGCCAGGAGGATCGAGAGGCTCTACTTCGAGATCAGCGCCGCCAACAAAGCCCAGTGGGAGATGCCCCAAGTCAAGGAGTCCAAGAGGCAGTTCATCTTCGACGTGGTCAACGAAGGAGGGGAGGCTGAGAAGATGGAGCTCTTCGTCAGCTTCTGCGAGGACACCATCTT
>NW_008620356.1:40885-42073 GCF_000691845.1 Merops nubicus | reverse complement strand
CGCCGCGCAGGCAGCTCCCCTGTCCTTAACCTCCGGCAGGCTCTGCCCTCCCAGCTCCTGCTGCAAACGCAACAGCACCCAACACAGTCACAAGCAAACATTCCTCTTGGCTCGCTGTAATATAATTTGGAAACTCAAAGCAATGCCTCTGAGTTTGCCCTAGCTGGCAAAGCTCACCAGGAGCTCAGGAGGCTGCTAAAATTATCTAACCAGAAAGTCAGCCACAAATTTAAAATACTGCTGTGAAAATATGTCTGGGCTTGGGATCACTGTCCAGTAGCTGCTGAGCACAGCTGTGGCCGTGCCCGGCTCTCCACGCTGAGCAGAATGAAAAGGAATAAGCACAGAAGGGTTGAAAATGTGGTAATTTTGGTGTAGCTGATCAATATATTCCTGTTTGCTATAATGGCCATCCCAAGACCTGAGAAGGGCAACAGGAAAGAGTCTATCTGTCATCGCTGAATGCAAACATACACAAACCTTCTCTCTCTTGCCACTTGTTACAAACCCACTCTGTGCTCTTGATTACTTTTAGAATTGCTAGGCAAATCACTAATTCAAATTAATAACAAAAAATCTGAAAAGGTATCTGAGCGAGACTGTATTAAAAACAAACAAACAAACAAAAAAACACCAAACAAATTCATACAGCAAACAACGTCACTGTTGGCATAAGGAGTTGGCCAATGCTGTATTCAGGGAGAAAAATTTAAATCTACCAAGCTGAGGCCTCACAACTTCCAAATAAAGTAAGCTAGTTAGAAGAATACAAATGATGAGCAAAACTGTGCAGAACAGTAACAGCAACCAGAGATCCATCACAGACTGCAAAAGGGATAAGACACGAGGGTCAGGAGAAGCTCATCTACATGTTACAGCCATCTTTGAAGAGCTCAACAGATTATTCTCCAAAAGCAGCCATGAATACCCTTCATCTTTTTCAAGGGGTTCCAGTATAGAATTTCCTGTTGTTACCAGTAGCAAGAGCAGTCAAACAATAAGGCAATATGCGTACTTCAGTTGCCTTTTGGAAACGATGGCACATAACATTTTTGACTTGCTGTATTATAGCATAATTTTCCTCTTGACTTCAGCTGTCAACATGTCAGACTGCTCTGATCCCCTTTCAAGCTTTCATGACAAAAGCCCCCAAGAGATTAATTCTTTCCATTCATCAGGTTTCTACTT